>NC_092089.1:4845985-4939488 GCF_045679555.1 Salvelinus alpinus | reverse complement strand
ACTATTGTAGAGATCCCACAGTAAACCTATTAGAACTGTTACAGAGACTACTATTGTAAAGATCCCACAGTAAACCTACTAGAACTGTTACAGAGACTACTATTGTAGAGATCCCACAGTAAACCTACTAGAACTGTTACAGAGACTACTATTGTAGAGATCCCACAATAAACCTATTAGAAGAACTTCAAGTGTTACTGTAATATATTATGCCTGTATTTTAGTCATTCTGAAACTGTTGTACTTTGAATGTTAAGATGAGTCCATGTCCCTCACTGTTACCTAGATCTAGCTAAATGTTAAGATGAGTCCATGTCCCTCACTGTTACCTAGATCTAGCTAAATGTTAAGATGAGTCCATGTCCCTCACTGTTACCTAGATCTAGCTAAATGTTAAGATGAGTCCATGTCCCTCACTGTTACCTAGATCTAGCTAAATGTTAAGATGAGTTCATGTCCCTCACTGTTACCTAGATCTAGCTAAATGTTAAGATGAGTCCATGTCCCTCACTGTTACCTAGATCTAGCTAAATGTTAAGATGGTCATGTCCCTCACTGTTACCTAGATCTAGCTAAATGTTAAGATGAGTCCATGTCCCTCACTGTTACCTAGATCTAGCTAAATGTTAAGATGAGTCCATGTCCCTCACTGTTACCTGGATCTAGCTAAATGTTAAGATGGGTTCATGTCCCTCACTGTTACCTAGATCTAGCTAAATGTTATGATTCATGTCCCTCACTGTTACCTAGATCTAGCTAAATGTTAAGATGAGTCCATGTCCCTCACTGTTACCTAGATCTAGCTAAATGTTAAGATGGAGTTCATGTCCCTCACTGTTACCTAGATCTAGCTAGATGTTAAGATGAGTCCATGTCCCTCACTGTTACCTAGATCTAGCTAAATGTTAAGATGAGTCCATGTCCCTCACTGTTACCTAGATCTAGCTAAATGTTAAGATGTCCCTCACTGTTACCTAGATCTAGCTAAATGTTAAGATGAGTCCATGTCCCTCACTGTTACCTAGATCTAGCTAAATGTTAAGATGAGTCCATGTCCCTCACTGTTACCTAGATCTAGCTAAATGTTAAGATGAGTTCATGTCCCTCACTGTTACCTAGATCTAGCTAAATGTTAAGATGAGTCCATGTCCCTCACTGTTACCTAGATCTAGCTAAATGTTAAGATGAGTCCATGTCCCTCACTGTTACCTAGATCTAGCTAAATGTTAAGATGTCCCTCACTGTTACCTGGATCTAGCTAAATGTTAAGATGAGTCCATGTCCCTCACTGTTACCTAGATCTAGCTAAATGTTAAGATGAGTCCATGTCCCTCACTGTTACCTAGATCTAGCTAAATGTTAAGATGAGTCCATGTCCCTCACTGTTACCTAGATCTAGCTAAATGTTAAGATGAGTTCATGTCCCTCACTGTTACCTAGATCTAGCTAAATGTTAAGATGAGTCCATGTCCCTCACTGTTACCTAGATCTAGCTAAATGTTAAGATGAGTCCATGTCCCTCACCGTTACCTAGATCTAGCTAAATGTTAAGATGAGTCCATGTCCCTCACTGTTACCTAGATCTAGCTAAATGTTAAGATGAGTCCATGTCCCTCACTGTTACCTAGATCTAGCTAAATGTTAAGATGAGTCCATGTCCCTCACTGTTACCTAGATCTAGCTAAATGTTAAGGTGAGTTCATGTCCCTCACTGTTACCTAGATCTAGCTAAATGTTAAGATGAGTTCATGTCCCTCACTGTTACCTAGATCTAGCTAAATGTTATGATTCATGTCCCTCACTGTTACCTAGATCTAGCTAAATGTTAAGATGAGTCCATGTCCCTCACTGTTACCTAGATCTAGCTAAATGTTAAGATGAGTTCATGTCCCTCACTGTTACCTAGATCTAGCTAAATGTTAAGATGAGTTCATGTCCCTCACTGTTACCTAGATCTAGCTAAATGTTAAGGTGAGTCCATGTCCCTCACTGTTACCTAGATCTAGCTAAATGTTAAGATGAGTCCATGTCCCTCACTGTTACCTAGATCTAGCTAAATGTTAAGATGAGTCCATGTCCCTCACTGTTACCTAGATCTAGCTAAATGTTAAGATGAGTCCATGTCCCTCACTGTTACCTAGATCTAGCTAAATGTTAAGATGAGTCTATGTCCCTCACTGTTACCTAGATCTAGCTAAATGTTAAGATGAGTCCATGTCCCTCACTGTTACCTAGATCTAGCTAAATGTTAAGATGAGTCCATGTCCCTCACTGTTACCTAGATCTAGCTAAATGTTAAGATGAGTCCATGTCCCTCACTGTTACCTAGATCTAGCTAAATGTTAAGATGAGTCCATGTCCCTCACTGTTACCTAGATCTAGCTAAATGTTAAGATGAGTCCATGTCCCTCACTGTTACCTAGATCTAGCTAAATGTTAAGATGAGTCCATGTCCCTCACTGTTACCTAGATCTAGCTAAATGTTAAGATGAGTCCATGTCCCTCACTGTTACCTAGATCTAGCTAAATGTTAAGATGAGTCCATGTCCCTCACCGTTACCTAGATCTAGCTAAATGTTAAGATGAGTCCATGTCCCTCACCGTTACCTAGATCTAGCTAAATGTTAAGATGAGTCCATGTCCCTCACTGTTACCTAGATCTAGCTAAATGTTAAGATGAGTCCATGTCCCTCACTGTTACCTAGATCTAGCTAAATGTTAAGATGAGTCCATGTCCCTCACTGTTACCTAGATCTAGCTAAATGTTAAGATGAGTTCATGTTATGGGAATTTTATGAATAATGACTAAAGGATTTATATATTTAACGTAGAATTATAACTAACAGAATTATATCCTGTCTGATGAATCATGTTTGTCCATAAGAAAGAGTGACTGTTAGCAGACAAGGAACTGTGGCAGACATCTTGTGACCACTGTGAAACTGATAACAGGGAAGGAAGTCTCCCCACCCAGGGAGGGGAGAAACCTTGGGCTTCTGGTAGATCGTATAACAGGTGGCGGACAATGTATGAGAAGAAGACTTGTGAACTATGTTGCCATTGTATCTGAGAGGAGGGACGTTTATGGTGAAATGTGAGGTATATAAACCAATGTACAGGAAATGATAGGCAGAACGTTCCCGTGAATAAACATTTGACGATTGTAGACTGGGCCTCTGTCTGTCTTTATTTCCATCAGTATCTTACAAATCCTGATATAGCAGACTGAGTCATTTAATATAATTGGTTAGAATACATGAGAATTAGGCCTCCCGGGTGGCGCAGTGGTCTAGAGCACTGCATCGCAGTGCTATGCTGCGCCACCAGAGTCTGGGTTCGCGCCCAGGCTCTGTCGCAGCCGGCCGCGACCGGGAGGTCCGTGGGGCGACGCACAATTGGCTTAGCGTCGTCCGGGTTAGGGAGGGTTTGGCCGGTAGGGATATCCTTGTCTCATCGCGCTCCAGCGACTCCTGTGGCGGGCCGGGCGCAGTGCGCGCTAACTGAGGGGGGCGGGTGCACGGTGTTTCCTCCGACACATTGGTGCGGCTGGCTTCCGGGTTGGAGGCGCGCTGTGTTAAGAAGCAGTGCGGCTTGGTTGGGTTGTGCTTCAGAGGACGCATGACTTTCGACCTTCGTCTCTCCCGAGCCCGTACGGGAGTTGTAGCGATGAGACAAGATAGTAATTACTAGCGATTGGATACCACGAAAATTGGGGAGAAAAGGGGATAAAATTTATTTAAAAAAAAAAAAAAAAAAAAAAAAAAGAATACATGAGAATTTAATTCTCCTAAAAGTTCATGTCCCTCACTGTTGGGGATCTGAATTGAAAATAGTCCCCGAGAAATGTTTTAACTTTCCACAAAGCATATTTAAAACTAGAGTTATCCCAGGTCTGGTGAACTCCTAACCTTATTGAGCAGTCATTTAAAACTAGAGTTATCCCAGGTCTGGTGAACTCCTAACCTTATTGAACAGTAATTTAAAACTAGAGTTATCCCAGGTCTGGTGAACTCCTAACCTTATTGAGCAGGAATTTAAAACTAGAGTTATCCCAGGTCTGGTGAACTCTTAACCTTATTGAGCAGGAATTTAAAACTAGAGTTATCCCAGGTCTGGTGAACTCCTAACCTTATTGAGCAGGAATTTAAAACTAGAGTTATCCCAGGTCTGGTGAACTCCTAACCTTATTGAGCAGTAATTTAAAACTAGAGTTATCCCAGGTCTGGTGAACTCCTAACCTTATTGAACAGTAATTTAAAACTAGAGTTATCCCAGGTCTGGTGAACTCCTAACCTTATTGAGCAGGAATTTAAAACTAGAGTTATCCCAGGTCTGGTGAACTCTTAACCTTATTGAGCAGGAATTTAAAACTAGAGTTATCCCAGGTCTGGTGAACTCCTAACCTTATTGAACAGTAATTTAAAACTAGAGTTATCCCAGGTCTGGTGAACTCCTAACCTTATTGAACAGTAATTTAAAACTAGAGTTATCCCAGGTCTGGTGAACTCCTAACCTTATTGAACAGTAATTTGAACAGGACCCTATAAAATCAGTCAATCAATCAAAATGTATTTCCTATCAGTTGTCCCAAAGTGCTTTCCCAGATATCCAGCCTAAAAAGGACACAGTGGGTAAAGACACTAACCTGTATTAGACAGTGGGAGCTCATGGCTCTGTAGCAGGCTCTGTAACACTTGAAGGTTGGCCTGTCTCCCAGACAGTAGCCCCATCTCCTGACCATGTGGAAGCGCTTGGCGTGCCAGATGTGCGTCTCCAGCCACAGGTTCTTCCGCTGGCGACGGTTGAACTCCAGAAGCATGTTGCCGTGGCGACGCCGGGCTTTACGGCTCTTGCTCTTGGACTGTTCCTTCTTCACCTTCTGACCAGCCTTCTGACTCTTCTCCAACTGGACCAGAGACGAAACATACAGAATATTGCCGCGCCACTGCTGGTGTGTAATTGGACTAGTCCGGCTCTAGGCGTGACTAGTCCGGCTCTAGTTCCGGCTCTAGGCGTGACTAATCCGGCTCTAGGCGTGACTAGTCCGGCTCTAGGCGTGACTAGTCCGGCTCTAGTCCGGCTCTAGTCCGGCTCTAGTCCGGCTCTAGGCGCGACTAGTCCCGGCTCTAGGCGCGACTAGTCCCGGCTCTAGGCGCGACTAGTCCCGGCTCTAGGCGCGACTAGTCCCGGCTCTAGGCGTGACTAGTCCGGCTCTAGTCCGGCTCTAGGTGTGACTAGTTCCGGCTCTGGGCGCGACTAGTCCCGGCTCTGGGCGCGACTAGTCCCGGCTCTGGGCGCGACTAGTCCCGGCTCTAGGCGCGACTAGTTCCGGCTCTAGGCGCGACTAGTCCGGCTCTAGGCGCGACTAGTCCGGCTCTAGGCGCGACTAGTCCGGCTCTAGGCGCGACTAGTCCGGCGACTAGTCCGGCTCTAGGCGTGACTAGTCATTCCTCCATGTTTGGACATGACAATAACAGAGGAGACAGATCTGGGACCATGCTTTAAAGTCAAGAGAGAGAGAGGCCGTGTTTCACTGTGACTGAGTGTGACAGTGTGACTGACTGAGTGTGTGTGACTGTGTGTGTAACTGAGTGTGAGAGTGTGACTGTGTGTGTGACTGAGTGTGTGTGTGACTGAGTGTGTGTGACTGAGTGTGTGAGTGTGTGAGCGTGTGTGAGTGTGACTGTGTGTGTTACTTAGACAAACCCACCATGTTGTTGGCCATGTCTCTCAGCCTGCAGGGCAGTCTCTTGGTGTTATGACTCATGGCCCTCCTCCTCATGTGTTTAGGAAGAGCTATGTGTGTGACTGTGTGTGTTACTTAGGCAAACCCACCATGTTGTTGGCCATGTCTCTCAGCCTGCAGGGCAGTCTCTTGGTGTTATGACTCATGGCCCTCCTCCTCATGTGTTTAGGAAGAGCTCCAAACACATGGGAGCTGCCCGTTGTCTTGGTGACGGCCGTCAACATGGCGTTCACCTCTGCTGCCCGGGCCTTGGCAAACGCAGAGGCTGAGGAGAAGAGGCACAGCACCACACATCACAAAAAGGCTGGCTGGGAGTCAATGAGTTGGAGCATCAGGCATTATTTACTCATTCTAAATGCCATTGGAATTGTGGCTGGAAGTCAATGGGTTGGAGCATCAGACATGATTTATTCATTCTAAATGCCATTGGAATTGTGTAATAAGCTGTTGATTTGCAGCTGGTTCAACATTGACATGCAGAAGTGCTCAGCTAGAACCTCTATCAGTTTAAAGACCCATCAAGACATGAGAGCATCCATTTAAAATACATTGACAACTGTATGCAGGAAGGTGTTCTTACCAGTAATGTGTGTGGGCAGAGCCTGCGGGTAGCCCCCATGTCCTTCTCTCTGGTGGCCCCGGACCCAGCCCCCTCTCTGGGCATGGCCTGAGTGAGAGGACCCCTGGCCCCTTGGATGTGGAGACAGATCATAGCCTCGACCTGTAGGGGCGTCCCCTCCGTTCCTCCAGTGGGAGCTGCCCTGGGAGGAATAGGTGACGTTGATTGGCTGGTTCCTCATCTTCTTATCGCGCATCCTGTGCTTGGCTGTAGACATGTTTGATAGCTCTGCAGAAAATAAACAATAACATGAGTCATTGATAACAAGGCTTATGGTGCTGTCAAAAATTATCCTATCCTGGGACACGAGCAGGCTACTAGCTACTATTTAAGAGTGAATTGCACAGTCACTGATCGGATGTTATTGTCAGCGACGCTTTGAAAGACATGCCATTCAATCTCCCCTCAGCAGAACAGCTAGCTAAATTAGCTACTTAGCAAGCTTGCTACACATTGGACATCATGCGACTACTTTGCATGACACAAACTGGCTACGCTAACGAGTTATGAAGTTATCCACTTCCATCACACCACAATGTACTTGTAAAGGTAGCTGAAAATATATTCACTTTCAAATCCTGAATGGAGGAACAGTTATATTTCAAAACCACGCTGTACGCTCACATTTATATCTACAGCTCTTCCGCATAAATATGACGTGTATCTTGTTCCGGTTCAATTGAGTTCATGGGAAATGTAGTATACAGTAGATCTTTTTTGTATATATATTTTTTTAATGTAACCTTTATTTATGTAGTAGATATACTTGCTCACGTCAATAAAATATGACAAAATTGGCAGAAAATAAATGACACTTTTTGAATTTAGCGTCATTTCGGTACCCTGCCAATACCCACAACGATTACAATAATATAAGTTGTGGGTCTATGAAACTTGTAGGCCCGTTTAGTTGAGACTTTACGGTAGTAGACGCGGTCTACCAGCTGATCTGTCATTTCAGAGTTCCACGGACTACAGACCAGTTACTTCTTTGTTTTCAGTGAAGACTTTTTGTTGTCGAATTCTAATCATGTCTAAGATCATCAGGAAGATAATCAACACCACTAAAGCGCCGGCAGCTATCGGGCCGTACAGGTAGGTGGTCTGTGTAGTTTTTATCACACTGTTGGTCTTTTAAGGTGTTGAACTATTTTTATCAAATCAAATCAAATTGATCGCATACACATATTTAGCAAGATGTTATTGTGGTTGTAGCGAAATGCTTGTGTTCCTAGCTTTCAACAGCGCAGTAGTATCTAACAGTGCAGGAGCACGATGTCAAATAATGTAATATAGAAATATTAGGACGAGCAATGTCGAAGTCCGGAGTATTTATGTGTATATATATATATATATATATATATATATATATATATATATATTAAGAATAGTATATTCTTGTTTGCATTCATTCAGTAAGCAACTATTTAGGATATTGTCTGTTCGTGTGTCTGCACAGGGTACAATGAATCACACATGCTGTATTGGCATTTATGTTCTGTCTGTGAAGGGACATTCGCGGTCTGTTACGGTAAGGGGTGTCACCCTTTTTACCCAATAATCGTGGGAGGTGGAGCTCTGGCGCTACTGTAAACTGTAAAGAGAGTTTGGAGTTTTATTGCAGGTTAAAGTGCTTTTTGACTGAAGGCATGTGACTGGCAGAGTTGGCACAGAAGGGTATGTGTTGGAATGGAGCATTCTGTGGACTGGCACTGTCGTTGCGCACTCTACGTTCCTTTAAAAGCCTATTGTATTACACACTATATTGTATTACATGACATTCAGAAATAGTCCCCAGTATGGTTGCTCAGTTTAACCAGTAGGTGGCAGTAAAGTATCAATTTTAGATTTCTGGAAAGTCAAACTACAGTGTTAATTGTGTTCTGGATGGAAAAGACTGAGGTCATTGTATATGTTTTGCTTCATGTAGGTAGTCGTCGTAGTGTCTATAATATCTTGAATGTGACTTAACATTTCACCTGCCCCATGTTGTTACATATCTTACCAGCTGTCCAGTCCTGTGTTCATATTCATTGTTCTGTCTCCCAGCCAGGCGGTGGTGGTGGACAGGACCATGTACGTGTCGGGCCAGCTGGGGATGGACCCTGCCTCTGGTCAGCTGGTGGAGGGAGGGGTTCAGGCTCAGACCAAACAGGTGAGGTGACGCTTAGAACCCCCCCCCCCCCTCCTCCTCCTCTTTCTCATTTACAACCACAAGACATAGAACAGGGATGTAGCAGATGGGGGGGGGGGGGGATCTGTGAAACTCACTCCTCAGACTGAAGTGGTTCCACTTACGCTGCTGAATAGCTGACTCTTTAGTGGTGAGACTGGGTGAGATGCTTCAGGAGGTCAGTGGTGAGACTGGATGAGATGCTGCAGGAGGTCGGTCATCAGTGGTGAGACTGGGTCAGATGCTGCAGGAGGTCAGTGGTGAGACTGGGTGAGATGCTTCAGGAGGTCGGTCTTCAGTGGTGAGACTGGGTCAGATGCTTCAGGAGGTCGGTCATCAGTGGTGAGACTGGGTCAGATACTTCAGGAAGTCGGTGGTGAGACTGGGTCAGATATTTCAGGAGGTCAGTGGTGAGACTGGGTGAGATGCTGCAGGAGGTCGGTCATCAGTGGTGAGACTGGGTGAGATGCTGCAGGAGGTCGGTCATCAGTGGTGAGACTGGGTGAGATGCTGCAGGAGGTCGGTCATCAGTGGTGAGACTGGGTGAGATGCTTCAGGAGGTCAGTGGTGAGACTGGGTCAGTTGCTTCAGGAGGTCGGTCATCAGTGGTGAGACTGGGTGAGATGCTTCAGGAGGTCGGTCGTCAGTGGTGAGACTGGGTCAGATACTTCAGGAGGTCGGTGGTGAGACTGGGTCAGATACTTCAGGAGGTCAGTGGTGAGACTGGGTGAGATGCTTCAGGAGGTCGGTGGTGAGACTGGGTGAGATGCTTCAGGAGGTCGGTCATCAGTGGTGAGACTGGGTCAGATACTTCAGGAGGTCAGTGGTGAGACTGGGTCAGTTGCTTCAGGAGGTCGGTGGTGAGACTGGGTGAGATGCTTCAGGAGGTCGGTCATCAGTGGTGAGACTGGGTCAGTTGCTTCAGGAGGTCGGTGGTGAGACTGGGTGAGATGCTTCAGGAGGTCAGTGGTGAGACTGGGTCAGATGCTTCAGGGGGTCAGTGGTGAGACTGGGTCAGTTGCTTCAGGAGGTCGGTGGTGAGACTGGGTGAGATGCTGCAGGAGGTCGGTGGTGAGACTGGGTGAGATGCTTCAGGAGGTCGGTGGTGAGACTGGGTGAGATGCTTCAGGAGGTCGGTCTTCAGTGGTGAGACTAGGTCAGATGCTGCAGGAGGTCAGTGGTGAGACTGGGTGAGATGCTGCAGGAGGTCGGTCTTCAGTGGTGAGACTGGATGAGATGCTGCAGGAGGTCAGTGGTGAGACTGGGTGAGATGCTGCAGGAGGTCGGTCTTCAGTGGTGAGACTGGGTCAGATGCTTCAGGAGGTCAGTGGTGAGACTGGGTGAGATGCTTCAGGAGGTCAGTGGTGAGACTGGATGAGATGCTGCAGGAGGTCAGTGGTGAGACTGGGTGAGATGCTTCAGGAGGTCGGTGGTGAGACTAGTCAGATGCTTCAGGAGGTCAGTGGTGAGACTAGGTGAGATGCTTCAGGAGGTCGGTGGTGAGACTGGGTGAGATGCTGCAGGAGGTCAGTGGTGAGACTGGGTCAGATGCTTCAGGAGGTCGGTCGTCAGTGGTGAGACTAGGTGAGATGCTTCAGGAGGTCGGTGGTGAGACTGGGTCAGATACTTCAGGAGGTCAGTGGTGAGACTGGGTCAGATGCTTCAGGAGGTCGGTGGTGAGACTGGGTGAGATGCTTCAGGAGGTCGGTCGTCAGTGGTGAGACTAGGTGAGATGCTTCAGGAGGTCAGTGGTGAGACTGGGTCAGTTGCTTCAGGAGGTCGGTGGTGAGACTGGGTGAGATGCTTCAGGAGGTCAGTGGTGAGACTGGGTCAGATGCTTCAGGAGGTCAGTGGTGAGACTGGGTCAGTTGCTTCAGGAGGTCGGTGGTGAGACTGGGTGAGATGCTTCAGGAGGTCGGTGGTGAGACTGGGTGAGATGCTTCAGGAGGTCGGTCTTCAGTGGTGAGACTAGGTCAGATGCTGCAGGAGGTCAGTGGTGAGACTGGGTGAGATGCTGCAGGAGGTCGGTCTTCAGTGGTGAGACTGGATGAGATGCTGCAGGAGGTCAGTGGTGAGACTGGGTGAGATGCTGCAGGAGGTCGGTCTTCAGTGGTGAGACTGGGTCAGATGCTTCAGGAGGTCAGTGGTGAGACTGGGTGAGATGCTTCAGGAGGTCAGTGGTGAGACTGGATGAGATGCTGCAGGAGGTCAGTGGTGAGACTGGGTGAGATGCTTCAGGAGGTCGGTGGTGAGACTGGGTCAGATGCTGCAGGAGGTCGGTGGTGAGACTAGTCAGATGCTTCAGGAGGTCAGTGGTGAGACTAGGTGAGATGCTTCAGGAGGTCGGTGGTGAGACTGGGTGAGATGCTGCAGGAGGTCAGTGGTGAGACTGGGTCAGATGCTTCAGGAGGTCGGTCGTCAGTGGTGAGACTAGGTGAGATGCTTCAGGAGGTCGGTGGTGAGACTGGGTAAGATACTTCAGGAGGTCAGTGGTGAGACTGGGTCAGATGCTTCAGGAGGTCGGTCGTCAGTGGTGAGACTGGGTGAGATGCTGCAGGAGGTCAGTGGTGAGACTGGGTCAGATGCTTCAGGAGGTCGGTCGTCAGTGGTGAGACTGGGTCAGATGCTGCAGGAGGTCAGTGGTGAGACTGGGTCAGATGCTTCAGGAGGTCAGTGGTGAGACTGGGTGAGATGCTGCAGGAGGTCGGTCGTCAGTGGTGAGACTGGGTCAGATGCTGCAGGAGGTCGGTCGTCAGTGGTGAGACTGGGTGAGATGCTTCAGGAGGTCAGTGGTGAGACTGGGTGAGATGCTTCAGGAGGTCAGTGGTGAGACTAGGTGAGATGCTGCAGGAGGTCGGTCGTCAGTGGTGAGACTGGGTCAGATGCTGCAGGAGGTCGGTCGTCAGTGGTGAGACTGGGTCAGATGCTTCAGGAGGTCAGTGGTGAGACTGGGTCAGATGCTTCAGGAGGTCGGTCGTCAGTGGTGAGACTGGGTCAGATGCTGCAGGAGGTCGGTCGTCAGTGGTGAGACTGGGTCAGATGCTTCAGGAGGTCAGTGGTGAGACTGGGTCAGATGCTTCAGGAGGTCGGTCGTCAGTGGTGAGACTGGGTCAGATGCTGCAGGAGGTCGGTCGTCAGTGGTGAGACTGGGTCAGATGCTTCAGGAGGTCAGTGGTGAGACTAGGTGAGATGCTGCAGGAGGTCGGTCGTCAGTGGTGAGACTGGGTCAGATGCTGCAGGAGGTCGGTCGTCAGTGGTGAGACTAGGTGAGATGCTTCAGGAGGTCGGTCGTCAGTGGTGAGACTAGGTGAGATGCTTCAGGAGGTCAGTGGTGAGACTAGGTGAGATGCTTCAGGAGGTCAGTGGTGAGACTGGGTGAGATGCTGCAGGAGGTCAGTGGTGAGACTAGGTGAGATGCTGCAGGAGGTCGGTCATCAGTGGTGAGACTAGGTGAGATGCTGCAGGAGGTCGGTCATCAGTGGTGAGACTGGGTGAGATGCTGCAGGAGGTCAGTGGTGAGACTAGGTGAGATGCTGCAGGAGGTCGGTCATCAGTGGTGAGACTAGGTTAGATGCTGCAGGAGGTCGGTCATCAGTGGTGAGACTGGGTGAGATGCTGCAGGAGGTCGGTCATCAGTGGTGAGACTGGGTGAGATGCTGCAGGAGGTCGGTCATCAGTGGTGAGACTGGGTGAGATGCTTCAGGAGGTCAGTGGTGAGACTAGGTGAGATGCTTCAGGAGGTCAGTGGTGAGACTGGGTGAGATGCTGCAGGAGGTCGGTCGTCAGTGGTGAGACTAGGTGAGATGCTTCAGGAGGTCAGTGGTGAGACTGGGTGAGATGCTGCAGGAGGTCGGTCGTCAGTGGTGAGACTAGGTGAGATGCTTCAGGAGGTCAGTGGTGAGACTGGGTGAGATGCTTCAGGAGGTCGGTCGTCAGTGGTGAGACTGGGTGAGATGCTTCAGGAGGTCGGTCATCAGTGGTGAGACTAGGTGAGATGCTTCAGGAGGTCAGTGGTGAGACGCTTCAGGAGGTCAGTGGTGAGACTGGGTGAGATGCTGCAGGAGGTCGGTCATCAGTGGTGAGACTAGGTGAGATGCTGCAGGAGGTCGGTCATCAGTGGTGAGACTGGGTGAGATGCTTCAGGAGGTCAGTGGTGAGACTGGGTGAGATGCTTCAGGAGGTCGGTCATCAGTGGTGAGACTAGGTGAGATGCTGCAGGACGTCAGTGGTGAGACTAGGTGAGATGCTGCAGGAGGTCAGTGGTGAGACTAGGTGAGATGCTTCAGGAGGTCAGTGGTGAGACTGGATGAGATGCTTCAGGAGGTCGGTCATCAGTGGTGAGACTAGGTGAGATGCTTCAGGAGGTCGGTCGTCAGTGGTGAGACTAGGTGAGATGCTTCAGGAGGTCAGTGGTGAGACTAGGTGAGATGCTTCAGGAGGTCAGTGGTGAGACTGGGTGAGATGCTGCAGGAGGTCAGTGGTGAGACTAGGTGAGATGCTGCAGGAGGTCGGTCATCAGTGGTGAGACTAGGTGAGATGCTGCAGGAGGTCGGTCATCAGTGGTGAGACTGGGTGAGATGCTGCAGGAGGTCAGTGGTGAGACTAGGTGAGATGCTGCAGGAGGTCGGTCATCAGTGGTGAGACTAGGTGAGATGCTGCAGGAGGTCGGTCATCAGTGGTGAGACTGGGTGAGATGCTGCAGGAGGTCGGTCATCAGTGGTGAGACTGGGTGAGATGCTGCAGGAGGTCGGTCATCAGTGGTGAGACTGGGTGAGATGCTTCAGGAGGTCAGTGGTGAGACTAGGTGAGATGCTTCAGGAGGTCAGTGGTGAGACTGGGTGAGATGCTGCAGGAGGTCGGTCGTCAGTGGTGAGACTAGGTGAGATGCTTCAGGAGGTCAGTGGTGAGACTGGGTGAGATGCTGCAGGAGGTCGGTCGTCAGTGGTGAGACTAGGTGAGATGCTTCAGGAGGTCAGTGGTGAGACTGGGTGAGATGCTTCAGGAGGTCGGTCGTCAGTGGTGAGACTGGGTGAGATGCTTCAGGAGGTCGGTCATCAGTGGTGAGACTAGGTGAGATGCTTCAGGAGGTCAGTGGTGAGACGCTTCAGGAGGTCAGTGGTGAGACTGGGTGAGATGCTGCAGGAGGTCGGTCATCAGTGGTGAGACTAGGTGAGATGCTGCAGGAGGTCGGTCATCAGTGGTGAGACTGGGTGAGATGCTTCAGGAGGTCAGTGGTGAGACTGGGTGAGATGCTTCAGGAGGTCGGTCATCAGTGGTGAGACTAGGTGAGATGCTGCAGGACGTCAGTGGTGAGACTAGGTGAGATGCTGCAGGAGGTCAGTGGTGAGACTAGGTGAGATGCTTCAGGAGGTCAGTGGTGAGACTGGATGAGATGCTTCAGGAGGTCGGTCATCAGTGGTGAGACTAGGTGAGATGCTTCAGGAGGTCAGTGGTGAGACTGGATGAGATGCTTCAGGAGGTCGGTCATCAGTGGTGAGACTAGGTGAGATGCTTCAGGAGGTCAGTGGTGAGACTGGGTGAGATGCTTCAGGAGGTCGGTCATCAGTGGTGAGACTAGGTGAGATGCTGCAGGAGGTCAGTGGTGAGACTAGGTGAGATGCTGCAGGAGGTCAGTGGTGAGACTAGGTGAGATGCTGCAGGAGGTCAGTGGTGAGACTAGGTGAGATGCTTCAGGAGGTCAGTGGTGAGACTGGGTGAGATGCTTCAGGAGGTCGGTCATCAGTGGTGAGACTAGGTGAGATGCTTCAGGAGGTCAGTGGTGAGACTAGGTGAGATGCTTCAGGAGGTCGGTCATCAGTGGTGAGACTGGGTGAGATGCTTCAGGAGGTCAGTGGTGAGACTGGGTGAGATGCTTCAGGAGGTCAGTGGTGAGACTAGGTGAGATGCTTCAGGAGGTCGGTCATCAGTGGTGAGACTGGGTGAGATGCTTCAGGAGGTCAGTGGTGAGACTGGGTCAGATGCTTCAGGAGGTCGGTCATGTGTGTTTGCGAGGCAGATGTCCTGGGTATTAGCCTCGGTATGAGCCGAAGCGGTACTCGTTCAGCGAGCAGCGCAACATCTTTTACACTCATTCGATATCAAAGTTAATTGAAAATGTAGGAATATGATTGCCCTAAACAATCTCTTCTCTATCACGGGGAGGCAGGTAGCCTAGTGGTTAGAGGGGGGCGGCAGGTAGCCTAGTGGTTAGACTGGGTCGGCAGGTGGCAGGGGCGGCAGGTAGCCTAGTGGTTAGAGCGTTGGGCCCAGTAACCGAAACTCTTCCTGTCCCATACAGGCTCTGGTGAACATGGGGGAGATCCTGAAAGAAGCAGGATGTGGATATGACAGTGGTAAGTTATGATATTTTTTAGAAAAACTTGTATTAGATGTTTGTAAAAACCATTAATTTCCAGATTTGTTTTTAATTTTCCCACAGTCGTGAAAACCACAGTTCTTTTGGCTGACATGAATGACTTCGTCGGTGTAAATGATGTCTATAAAACATGTAAGTTTCTTTGTTGTTGGGATCCTTCTTGTTGAATTCTCTGAATATTCATGTTGTTGGGATCCTTCTTGTTGAATTCTCTGAATATTCATGTTGTTGGGATCCTTCTTGTTGAATTCTCTGAATATTCATGTTGTTGGGATCCTTCCTGTTGAATTCTCTGAATATTCATGTTGTTGGGATCCTTCCTGTTGATTCTCTGAATATTCATGTTGTTGGGATCCTTCCTGTTGAATTCTCTGAATATTCATGTTGTTGGGATCCTTCCTGTTGAATTCTCTGAATATTCATGTTGTTGGGCTCCTTCCTGTTGAATTCTCTGAATATTCATGTTGTTGGGATCCTTCTTGTTGAATTCTCTGAATATTCATGTTTTGTGTAGATCGTTGACAAAATAAAAAATGTAAATCAATTTTAATCCCACTTCTGTAACACAACCAAATGTATAAAAAGTCCAGAGGTGTGAATACATTCTGAAGGGTAAATGTAAATGGACTTGGCCAATAAAGGTCTTTCTGATTGTGATTCTAAAACACTAAGACCCCCTCCCATAATGCACCTCACATGTCACACAACATCTCTGTTCTATATAAAGATCATTATACTGATGTTCCATTACCCAGGTCAAACCAGGCGTTAATTAAACCAGATCTATAGTATGTAACCATGTTTGTTCCTCTTTAGTTTTCAGCAGTAACTTCCCAGCCAGGGCTGCCTACCAGGTCGCTGCTCTGCCCAGGGTGAGGATCTGACTCTTCATCTCATTGCACTGTTTCCATGGCAATACAGAACCTAACCATGTGATGTTACTGACAACAAAGCTGAGAAGTACCTGAATGCTATTTTTATGTCTCTCTCTCTCTCTCTCTCTGTGTCTCTCTCTCTCTCTGTGTCTCTCTCTCTCTGTGTGTCTCTCTCTGTCTCTGTGTTTCTCTCTGTCTCTGTGTCTCTCTCTCTCTGTGTCTCTCTCTCTCTGTGTATGTCTCTCTCTCTCTGTGTCTCTCTCTCTGTCTCTCTCTCACTCGTGTCTCTGTCTCTGTCTGTCTCTCTGTCTCTCTCTCTCTCTCTGTCTCTCTCTCTCTGTGTCTCTGTTACTCTCTCTCTACCTCTCTCGTGTCTCTCTCTCTCAGGGTGGGCTTGTAGAGATCGAAGCTGTTGCTGTTCTGGGCCCTCTGACTGAGGCCTCTTGATGTTTGCCAACATGTCAGCGACAGAACAGGAAAATCAACAACTCCCATGTCCCATAAAATGACGTGCCATCACAATACCAGCGTATAGTGAATCTTTTCCATTGGTTAAGATGGTCCATTAAAACATCACTTCCTGTTTTACTTGGTTTAAAAATACAGTCAAAACAGAATGAACGTAGCTCTTTTCCACACGATTAAAGCACTGAGTGAGTTTATTGGTAAATCTGTGACAGGTTATTAAGTATCATTCTTATTGGCTGCTGAGGTGTGACCTACGTGATGAGGTAATGGTCCAGGTACTTCCTGACTAAATGTTCCTGCCTGGCAACGGTTGCTCACCACGTCAACTGTGCAGTCGGGTATCAGATGACTGTATCATGATGTGGGTTAGCTGATACGTTAACTACCTATCCAGATGACTGTATCATGATGTGGGTTAGCTGATACGTTAACTACCTATCCAGGCATTTGTAAGATGCAGCGTAGTCCGGCAGGAATCCGACCTGTGTGTTGCTTGCCATGGCATTATAGGCTGATACCCCTCTTTCTCCGGCTCCAAACCAAACCATTCCCCCCTCCAGAACCAAACCCTTCCCCTCTCTCTCTCTAGCTCCAAACCCTTCCTCTCTAGCTCCAAACCCTTCCTCTCTCTCTCTAGCTCCAAACCCTTCCTCTCTCTCTCTAGCTCCAAACCCTTCCTCTCTCTCTCTAGCTCCAAACCCTTCCTCTCTCTCTCTAGCTCCAAACCCTTCCTCTCTCTCTCTAGCTCCAAACCCTTCCCCTCTCTCTCCAGCTCCAAACCAAACCCAGTCTTGGTATTAGTAAACAGGTTTATTGCGACTGTACAGACAGTTTAGTGCAGAATACACAAAGCTCTTATCAGAATGAATATATTACAGAAGACCACTGTTTCAGGGTAATAACATGAAAACTCTTTAATCCTATTGCCCAACACAGTTACTAAAAAAAATCACAGTCTCTCTACAATGGCCTGCAGAGCCATTGTTAAGTTCAGGGGGAGGTTTACACACGGAACCCTTTGGGAGATGCCAGCTAGGTATTAAGAGACTCCGAAGTTGTTGTTCAGGATGAACCAGACTCCTGTGGCTGTCTTTATCTAATACCAGGACCTTTGTTTAATCTTTATCTAATACCAGGACCTTTGTTTAATCTTTATCTAATACCAGGACCTTTGTTTAATCTTCCAGCCGCAGGTGGCGGCTGTAGCAGGTAGAGGAGCTGCAGGGTGCCTGTGTATGAAGGTAACAGATTATTCCCAGGTGACGAGAGGACAGGTAAAAAGTGGAAGCCTACAAGTGACAGACAGCTCTTATAACTACATGTTATGATAAATAACAAAACAAAAAGGTAGAAATCAAAATAACTTCTTTTTTTTAACCATTGAGTGTTTTTCACGCTGAATGGTTCATTTACCATCAACAACAACACTAGATTTGGTACCTCGTGTCCTGCTGCATCGAGATCAGGAGGAATCCTCAAACAGACAGACGCATCATGAATCTATATATAGTGACATCATGAAACAAACAAGGTGAGCAAGAGGAGTACTAACAGACACCGGGTTGACAAAACATTAGGAACACCTGTTCTCTTTCCATGACAGAGACTGACCAGGTGAATCCAGGTGAAAGCTATGATCCCTTATTGATGTCACTTGTTAAATCCATTTCAAAATCGGTGTAGACGAAGGGGAGGAGACGGGTTAAAGAAGGATTTTTAAGCCTTGAAACAATTGAGACAAGGATTGTGTACATGTGCCATTCAGAGGGCGAATGGGCACGACTAAATATTTAAGTGTCTTAGAACGGGGTACGGTAGTAGGTGCCAGGCGCCCCGGTTTGTGTCAAGAACTGCAACGCTGCTGGGTTTTTCCACGCTCAACAGTTTCCTGTGTGTATCAAGAATGGTCCATCACCCAAAGGACATCCAGCCAACTTGACACAACTGTGGGGAAGCATTGGAGTCAACATGGACCAGCATCCCTGTGGAACGCTTTCGACACCTTGTAGAGTCCATGTCCTGTCGAATTGTGTCTGTTCTGAGGGCAAAAGGGGATACAACTCATTATTAGGAAGGTGTTCTTAATGTTTTGCTCACTCAGTGTAAAGTCTCTTCTCAACATTACACTGTACACTCCAGATCTACTGTTAAGGGCTTAGTATTCCATAACTACCTGTTAAATAACCGCATTGAAGTAATCATTGATTCATTAATGACTTCCACATCAGCAGGGTCCAGTCTAGTCCAGAAGAACAGTTTGTTAGTTCCACATCAGCAGGGTCCAGTCTAGTCCAGAAGAACAGTTTGTTAGTTCCACATCAGCAGGGTCCAGTCTAGTCCAGAAGAACAGTTTGTTAGATTGAGTTCCACATCAGCAGTGTTCAGTCTAGTCCAGAAGAACAGTTTGTTAGTTCCACGTTAGCAGGGTCCAGTCTAGTCCAGAAGAACAGTTTGTTAGGCTTGTCTTCCTCTTTCAGAGCAGCTAGTAAAAGGCAAGTAGTATTTATTATGAAACATTCTCCCACCGAGAAGCTGTTCAACACAATGTTGACTCCATATTGACAACCTTAAAGTGACAGTCACAATGTTGACTCCATATTGACAACCTTAAAGTGACAGTGTAGTCTGACTGCCTCTTAACCTCGACTTCACAGTTGTTGCTAAAGTAGTGCATCATTTGGCTTCACCACAGCTGTCAGAGAGAGTCAGTTGGAAGCCCAGGTGGCTCCAGGTTACATGGTAGTCAGAGAGTTCAGATGGAAGCCCAGGTGGCTCCAGGTAATTGGGAGTCAGAGAGTTCAGTTGGAAGCCCAGGTGGCTCCAGGTAATTGGGAGTCAGAGTTCAGATGGAAGCCCAGGTGGCTCCAGGTAATTGGGAGTCAGAGAGTTCAGTTGGAAGCCCAGGTGGCTCCAGGTAATTGGGAGTCAGAGAGTTCAGTTGGAAGCCCAGGTGGCTCCAGGTAATTGGGAGTCAGAGAGTTCAGTTGGAAGCCCAGGTGGCTCCAGGTAATTGGGAGTCAGAGAGTTCAGTTGGAAGCCCAGGTGGCTCCAGGTAATTGGGAGTCAGAGAGTTCAGTTGGTAGCCCAGGTGGCTCCAGGTAATTGGGAGTCAGTGTTCAGTTGGAACCCCAGGTGGCTCCAGGTTACATGGTCGTTCTCTTTAACAATGTTATTGCCAATAGAGGAAGACAAGGGAACCATCCATATTTCCAGGATTGGAAGACACTTTGGTGACAAGGCTACGTCTGAAATTACCCCCCGTCCCCTAGTCAGGGAATTAGGTGCCATTGTGGACACACCCTGACAGTAATATGTATTGAGCTGGTCTATCGTCGTTGTGGCCGATGAGTGTGTGTGTACAGTAAAGGTGTGTGTGTGTGTGTACAGTAAAGGTGTGTGTGTGTGTGTGTGTGTGTGTGTGTGTGTGTACAGTAAAGGTGTGTGTGTGTGTGTGTGTGTGTGTGTGTGTGTGTGTGTGTGTGTGTGTGTGTGTACAGTAAAGGTGTGTGTGTGTGTGTGTGTGTGTGTGTGTGTACAGTAAAGGTGTGTGTGTGTGTGTGTACAGTAAAGGTGTGTGTGTGTGTGTGTGTGTGTGTGTGTGTGTGTGTGTGTGTGTGTGTGTGTGTGTGTGTGTGTGTGTGTGTGTGTGTGTGTGTGTGTGTACAGTAAAGGTGTGTGTGTGTGTGTGTGTGTGTACAGTAAAGGTGTGTGTGTGTGTGGTGTGTGTGTGTGTGTGTACAGTAAAGGTGTGTGTGTGTGTGTGTGTGTGTACAGTAAAGGTGTGTGTGTGTGTGTGTGTACAGTAAAGGTGTGTGTGTGTGTGTGTGTACAGTAAAGGTGTGTGTGTGTGTGTGTGTACAGTAAAGGTGTGTGTGTGTGTGTGTGTACAGTAAAGGTGTGTGTGTGTTTTCCAGTAGCCCTTTTTAACTTCATGGTCTTTGGGTTGTGCATCCTGTCTACAGATCTTCTCTGAATGTAAACAACAAGAGGTTTTATCCAATAAGGTTGTGTTTCCCTGGCCACTGAAAGACAAGAACATTACAAATGTATTTAGTTACATATGCTTGTATATTGAGTAAAATAAGTACATTATTCAATAATCGAGTTAATTATATTCCTTGTTCATAGACATTAAGCTTGTATGCCCTTATATATACACACGTCATCAAGTCCTTGAAATTGGGGAAATTCAAAATAATTGATATTCAATGAAAGATCCACATAATGTTGTTTTACATTGAATTTGCTTAGTGGCATGTCACCATCGGTGAGAAATGTTTTTCTGTTCTGTCTGGGTATCATCTGGGAGGGGGGGTCTTACCAGCGGCCTCCTCAGTTTGACCTCTCTCTCTCTCTTCTTAGTTCTGTTTCTGGTCTTTCTCTGCTTCCTGTGCCACTCCAGCCAACACCGCGGCTGCTGCTTCCTGTGCCACTCCAGCCAACACCGCGGCTGCTGCTTGCTGTGCCACCTCAGACACAACCACCGGAACACCTGGAAAACAACACACACAGGAAATCAGCGTCTGGCTCGTCGTGTGTGAAGTTAATGTGTGACATTACAACATGAACGCTCTTCCATTGAACTATTAGCATAGAACAACAAAGACGGAGCAGAGAGCCCGGAGTCAAACCTCTCTGTTACCAGAACATCTTGGTGAATAGTAACAGTGAAGGCTGACAAGGCAGAGAGCCTAGAGTCAAACCTCTCTGTTACCAGAACATCTTGGTGAATAGTAACAGTGAAGGCTGACAAGGCAGAGAGCCTAGAGTCAAACCTCTCTGTTACCAGAACATCTTGGTGAATAGTAACAGTGAAGGCTGACAAGGCAGAGAGCCTAGAGTCAAACCTCTCTGTTACCAGAACATCTTGGTGAATAGTAACAGTGAAGGCTGACAGAGCAGAGAGCCTAGAGTCAAACCTCTCTGTTACCAGAACATCTTGGTGAATAGTAACAGTGAAGGCTGACAGAGCAGAGAGCCTAGAGTCAAACCTCTGTGTTACCAGAACATCTTGGTGAATAGTAACAGTGAAGGCTGACAAAGCAGAGAGCCTAGAGTCAAACCTCTGTGTTACCAGAACATCTTGGTGAATAGTAACAGTGAAGGCTGACAAAGCAGAGAGCCCAGAGTCAAACCTCTCTCTGTTACCAGAACATCTTGGTGAATAGTAACAGTGAAGGCTGACAAAGCAGAGAGCCTAGAGTCAAACCTCTGTGTTACCAGAACATCTTGGCGAATAGTAACAGTGAAGGCTGACAAAGCAGAGAGCCTAGAGTCAAACCTCTGTGTTACCAGAACATCTTGGTGAATAGTAACAGTGAAGGCTGACAAAGCAGAGAGCCCAGAGTCAAACCTCTCTCTGTTACCAGAACATCTTGGTGAATAGTAACAGTGAAGGCTGACAAAGCAGAGAGCCTAGAGTCAAACCTCTCTCTGTTACCAGAACATCTTGGTGAATAGTAACAGTGAAGGCTGACAAAGCAGAGAGCCCGGAGTCAAACCTCTCTGTTACCAGAACATCTTGGTGAATAGTAACAGTGAAGGCTGACAGAGCAGAGAGCCTAGAGTCAAACCTCTCTGTTACCAGAACATCTTGGTGAATAGTAACAGTGAAGGCTGACAAGGCAGAGAGCCTAGAGTCAAACCTCTGTGTTACCAGAACATCTTGGTGAATAGTAACAGTGAAGGCTGACAGAGCAGAGAGCCTAGAGTCAAACCTCTGTGTTACCAGAACATCTTGGTGAATAGTAACAGTGAAGGCTGACAGAGCAGAGAGCCTAGAGTCAAACCTCTCTGTTAGCAGAACATCTTGGTGAATAGTAACAGTGAAGGCTGACAGAGCAGAGAGCCTAGAGTCAAACCTCTCTGTTAGCAGAACATCTTGGTGAATAGTAACAGTGAAGGCTGACAGAGCAGAGAGCCCAGAGTCAAACCTCTCTGTTAGCAGAACATCTTGTTCAGCAGAGCCAGCTTGGTGAATAGCCTGGTTATAAGGTGTGGGTCCAGCCATGCAAACACCACAGAGAGAGAGAGAGTTATGCAACTCCTGACAGTAGCATGTGCAACTGAAGGGGTGGGTCTCTCTCTCGCTCGCTCTTTCTCTCCTCCTAAAAAGGACAGTTTGTTCTTTCTGTGTTTGTAGAGTGGACAGACAGACAGACAGACAGACAGACAGACAGACAGACAGACAGACAGACAGACAGACAGACAGACAGACGATCACTGGAGCCCTCTACTGCTCACTCTGCATGTATGGTTAAGTAATGATATCCTAATATATCCTAATCTTTAATGTCATTGATTATCATTTACATCCAACAACTCAACGGTTTATATAAAACACAGTTTTCTCCTCTGTCTGCCAAGTTGTTAGTATGTACAGCTACACAGTACCCGTAACCACAGGAACTGCATGCAGGCCTACACATAGGTGTACAGTAGCAGTGGTTATCCTGGTTATAAGGTAACAGAACACATAGGTGTACAGTAGCAGTGGTTATCCTGGTTATAAGGTAACAGAACACATAGGTGTACAGTAGCAGTGGTTATCCTGGTTATAAGGTAACAGAACACATAGTGGGCTGTACAGTAACAGTGGTTATCCTGGTTATAAGGTAACAGAACACATAGTGGGCTGTACAGTAACAGTGGTTATCCTGGTTATAAGGTAACAGAACACATAGTGGGCTGTACAGTAACAGTGGTTATCCTGGTTATAAGGTAACAGAACACATAGTGGGCTGTACAGTAACAGTGGTTATCCTGGTTATAAGGTAACAGAACACATAGTGGGCTGTACAGTAACAGTGGTTATCCTGGTTATAAGGTAACAGAACACATAGTGGGCTGTACAGTAGCAGTGGTTATCCTGGTTATAAGGTAACAGAACACATAGTGGGCTGTACAGTAACAGTGGTTATCCTGGTTATAAGGTAACAGAACACATAGTGGGCTGTACAGTAGCAGTGGTTATCCTGGTTATAAGGTAACAGAACACATAGTGGGCTGTACAGTAACAGTGGTTATCCTGGTTATAAGGTAACAGAACACATAGTGGGCTGTACAGTAGCAGTGGTTATCCTGTACAGTAACAGTGGTTTTCACTACATAGACGGGTTACCTATAGCTAAACATAGCCTGAAACAGAGCATGGCTTTTCCTCTTTGACTCAGGGGAAATCTCCCCAACTCAAACAGACATGCTGGACTTCACCCTCAATAGATGTCACGATCTGCTCTACTAAAAGAAAGAGGGCTGATTCATGCTACAACTGTGATTATGAACATTTTATTGTGATTGTGAAGATTCTACTGTGAAGATTCTATTGTGAAGATTCTATTGTGATTGTGAAGATTCTACTGTGAAGATTCTACTGTGAAGATTCTACTGTGAAGATTCTATTGTGAAGATTCTATTGTGATTGTGAAGATTCTACTGTGAAGATTCTATTGTGAAGATTCTACTGTGAAGATTCTATTGTGAAGATTCTACTGTGAAGATTCTATTGTGACTGTAGAGATTTATGGTGGAGGTCTGACATGCTTTGGCCAGAACAGCGAGGTAATAACCTAATCTCAACTATTCCATGACTGGGGCCATGAGTAAACCTAAATGATCTATACATGACCTAATTAAACATTCTGAAGGCTACTACGAGTCACTAGACAGACTCAATTCTCCTCTGCTCTCCCAACGGTCACGTCAAAATGTACAGTTCACTTGACGAACATTTGCATCAGAACTGAGGAGTGGGGAGAGAGGACGTTAACACGTTTTATGTAATCCCAGGCAACAGTGCAGAAGTCTTATCTGGGTAATTCACAGAGCACAATGAGAGAGGGGGGAGAGAAAGAGAGAGAGGGGGGAGAGAAAGAGAGAGATAGGGTGTCTCAGACTGCCTGACTGGGGCTATTGTGTTGGTCAGGGCCTCAGGAAGAAGTGACACACTAGAACAGCTTTTAGTCCTTCAGTAGAGACTACTGCATGCTGTCTGTAGAGACTACTGCATGCTGTCTGTAGAGACTACTTT
Source organism: Salvelinus alpinus (assembly GCF_045679555.1). Lineage (NCBI taxonomy): Eukaryota > Metazoa > Chordata > Actinopteri > Salmoniformes > Salmonidae > Salvelinus > Salvelinus alpinus. The sequence goes on along the minus strand of NC_092089.1, from coordinate 4,915,202 downwards.
ATTGAGGGATTAGTTGAATGGTTCAGTAGTTATCTGTGGAGATTTGGGGTCGGGACTTCCTCCCCCTAGTCGGCGTCGGGACTACCCCCCCCTAGTCGGCGTCGGGACTACCCCCCCCTAGTCGGCGTCGGGACTACCTCCCCCTAGTCGGCGTCGGGACTACCTCCCCCTAGTCGGCGTCGGGACTACCTCCCCCTAGTCGGCGTCGGGACTACCTCCCCCTAGTCGGCGTCGGGACTACCTCCCCCTAGTCGGCGTCGGATACCTCCCCCTAGTCGGTGACGGTCTTGGATACCTCGCGCTGACCGTCTCTCCCCACGTCTCACCGTCTCTCCCCGCGTCTCACCGTCTCTCCCCGCGTCTCACCGTCTCTCCCCGCGTCTCACCGTCTCTCCCCGCGTCTCACCGTCTCTCCCCGTCTCTCCCCGCGTCTCACCGTCTCTCCCCGCGTCTCACCGTCTCTCCCCGCGTCTCACCGTCTCTCCCCGCGTCTCACCGTCTCTCCCCGCGTCTCACGCTCACCATCTCACGCTGACTGTCTCTCCCCACATCTCACGCTGACTGTCTCTCCCCACATCTCACGCTGACTGTCTCTCCCCACATCTCACGCTGACTGTCTCTCCCCACATCTCACGCTCACCGTCTCTCCCCGCGTCTCACCGTCTCTCCCCGCGTCTCACCGTCTCTCCCCGCGTCTCACCGTCTCTCCCCACGTCTCACCGTCTCTCCCCACGTCTCACCGTCTCTCCCCACGTCTCACGCTGACTGTCTCTCCCCACATCTCACGCTGACTGTCTCTCCCCACGTCTCACGCTGACTGTCTCTCCCCACGTCTCACCGTCTCTCCCCGCGTCTCACCGTCTCTCCCCGCGTCTCACCGTCTCTCCCCGCGTCTCACCGTCTCTCCCCGCGTCTCACCGTCTCTCCCCGCGTCTCACCGTCTCTCCCCGCGTCTCACCGTCTCTCCCCGCGTCTCACCGTCTCTCCCCGCGTCTCACCGTCTCTCCCCGCGTCTCACCGTCTCTCACCGCGTCTCACCGTCTCTCACCGCGTCTCACCGTCTCTCACCGCGTCTCACCGTCTCTCCCCGCGTCTCACCGTCTCTCCCCGCGTCTCACCGTCTCTCCCCGCGTCTCACCGTCTCTCCCCGCGTCTCACCGTCTCTCCCCACCTCACCGTCTCTCCCCACCTCACCGTCTCTCCCCGCCTCACCGTCTCTCCCCGCGTCTCACGCTCACCATCTCACGCTGACTGTCTCTCCCCACGTCTCACGCTGACCGTCTCTCCCCACATCTCACGCTGACCGTCTCTCCCCACATCTCACGCTGACCGTCTCTCCCCACATCTCACGCTGACCGTCTCTCCCCACATCTCACGCTGACCGTCTCTCCCCACATCTCACGCTGACCGTCTCTCCCCACATCTCACGCTGACCGTCTCTCCCCACATCTCACGCTGACTGTCTCTCCCCACATCTCACGCTGACTGTCTCTCCCCACATCTCACGCTGACTGTCTCTCCCCACATCTCACGCTGACTGTCTCTCCCCACATCTCACGCTGACTGTCTCTCCCCACATCTCACGCTGACTGTCTCTCCCCACATCTCACGCTGACTGTCTCTCCCCACATCTCACGCTGACTGTCTCTCCCCACATCTCACGCTGACTGTCTCTCCCCACATCTCACGCTGTCTGTCTCTCCCCACATCTCATGCTGACTGTCTCTCCCCACATCTCACGCTGACTGTCTCTCCCCACATCTCACGCTGACTGTCTCTCCCCACATCTCACGCTGACTGTCTCTCCCCACATCTCATGCTGACTGTCTCTCCCCACATTCCATGCATGTTTGCAGAGATGTCTTCCCAGCTATTTGTGCCTGTGGCAGGGCAGGACCAACCATATTCCAGATAAGCAGGATCCAGCAGGCTATAACAGACTCTGACTGACACACCTTATTTACAAAATCAGGAGAGACCGGTGTTTTAGGTAACATATCAATTTAGTGAATCTATGAGCTGGAAGAACAATCATAACCTCCCTGGGGCTAAATCGGGACAATAAAACGGCAGCCATTTTGCTCTGTGGAATGTAATTATCCCTCGGCACAATCTGTTGATGCCGTGTTACTGAGGTGAAATGTGACCACAACATAAATCGCAATGCAACTATTTGTGAACCTGGTGAATCGATTATAGTACGACAGGCTTGACATTTGATGACGGTTTAAATAAGTAGAGTGGTTGTGTCAGTGAGGATGAAGCGTTAAAGGAAGAGTACATACCATCAGTCTCTGGGATTGAGATGGCAGGAGTAGGCGGGGCCACAGGGGCAGGGGCGGCTGGTGTTAGCTCTGGGGCAGGGGCTGCTGGTGTTAGCTCTGGGGCAGGGGCGGCTGGTGTTAGCTCTGGGGCAGGGGCGGCCGGTGTTAGCTCTGGGGCAGGGGCGGCTGGTGTTAGCTCTGGGGCAGGGGCGTCTGGTGTTAGCTCAGGGGCAGGGGCGTCTGGTGTTAGCTCAGGGGCAGGGGCGGCTGGTGTTAGCTCTGGGGCAGGGGCGGCTGGTGTTAGCTCTGGGGCAGGGGCGTCTGAGGGAGCTCAGGAGCAGGGGCGGCTGGTGTTAGCTCAGGGGCAGCTTTGGGAGCAGGGGTCTCTACTGCAGGCTCTGGGGATGGAGCTGCCACCTCACCTGGGGCCTCTACTGGTCCTGGGGCCTCTACTGGTCCTGGGGCCTCTACTGGTCCTGGGGCCTCCACTGGTCCTGGGGCCTCCACTGGCTCATTGGCAACGGTTGCTACAGGGGCCTCCACAGCCACAGGGGTGGTTATTGGCTCTGCTGCAGGCTCAGCAGCAACAACAAGGTCAGTTATGGGGCCACTGGGTGCAGGGGCCTCCACAGCAGGGGCCCCCTCTGGGACAGCGGCCACAGGCTCAGCAGCAGGGGTTACTGGCTCAGGGACAGCGGCCACAGGGGCTGGGGCTTCTTTGGTCTCCTCTGTCGGGGCTGGAGCTGGGGTCTCCTCTGTCGGGGCTGGAGCTGGGGTCTCCTCTGTCGTTGCTGGAGCTGGGGTCTCCTCTGTCGTTGCTGGAGCTGGGGTCTCCTCTGTCGGGGCTGGAGCTGGAGCCTCCTCTGTCGGGGCTGGAGCTGGAGCCTCCTCTGTCGGGGCTGGAGCTGGAGCCTCCTCTGTCGGGGCTGGAGCTGGAGCCTCCTCTGTCGGGGCTGGAGCTGGAGCCTCCTCTGTCGGGGCTGGAGCTGGAGCCTCCTCTGTCGGGGCTGGAGCTGGAGCCTCCTCTGTCGGGGCTGGAGCTGGAGCCTCCTCTGTCGGGGCTGGAGCTGCCTGCCTCTGGGACAGTTTCAGCCACCTCAATGGGGGCAGCTGCCTCGACCAGGGCAGCCACCTCAACTGCAGCTCCAGTTTCAACAACAGGGGCCTCCTCAGACACCACTGTCTTAGCAGGAGCCTCTGCCACAGGAGCGGCCTCAACCACGACGGTCTCAACAGGGGCCGCCACCTCCACTGGGGCCACAGCCTCTACTAAGGCCACAGCCTCCACTGGGGCCACAGCCTCTGAAGGGACCTCTGCCTCTGAAGGGACCTCTGCCTCTGAAGGGACCTCTGCCTCTGAAGGGACCTCTGCCTCTGAAGGGACCTCTGCCTCTGAAGGGACCTCTGCTTCCATGGCCGCAGCCTCAGCAGGGGCTTCAGGGGGAACGTCTGGCTCGGCTGCAGCCAGCATCACCAGGACCTCCTCCTCCCATCCAGACCCCATGGTCTCCAGGGCCTCTGAGGCCATGATGACGGGTTCCTCAGAGTCATCAGTCAGGACACTCTGGACAGGAAGCTGCATCTGGTCAGCGAGGGTCTCTGTGTCCTCCGAGATGTGACCGTTCCTGACAACTGGGATAAAAAACACAGAAAGACATGAGGTTCATGAGAGAAATGTATTTCTAGGTTTAACCTGACATCTGAAACCAGATCCACCTGTAACATTCCTGATAAACGAGCATTGCACAGCAAAACGTTTCCCCACTTTATTGAATTCCAAACATTGGTTCACTAAGTTGAACTAATGAAGGATCTGATAGGCTTGAATGCCTGCTCAGCATTGACCCTGGTGTGTCTGTGTTGTCATGAACCAATCTAGTTGTGTTGTAGCTAACCATCTTCAGATAACTCCTGCTAACCTAATCCATGATCTACTGCCACGGTAACACCTAAAACATCCCATAGTAACTCCTGCTAACCCAATCCATGATCTACTGCCACGGTAACACATAAAACATCCCATAGTAACTCCTGCTAACCCAATCCATGATCTACTGCCACAGCCAACTAAAGAAAATATTGTGCATCTGACAGAGACGAGAGGTTTAAAGCTCAGTAAGGAGACGAAAGGTTAACATTGTATTTATCTGAAACGTGGCTAGTATTTATCCGAAACGCGGTTTTAGTATTTATCTGAAACGAGCTATAACATAGCATATGTTGGGGGGGGGGGGGGGGGGTAAGCTAGTCCCCAAGGACCTGAAGTAATAATGTCCATAGTATTACATACAGGGTAATACATGCTGCTGATCTAGTGGAACATTCCATCTAAATCTATTACATACAGGGACTGAACCACTACTGTCTGTCACAAGCTCCTTTATAATTAGTCAAAGAACTATAGGTTTCCACATGGAAAACGTGCTTTAGATGTAATGGATTCGATGTAATGGATTCGATGTAATGGATTCGATGTAATGGATTCGATGTAATGGATTCGATGTAATGGATTCGATGTAATGGATTCGATGTAATGGATTCGATGTAATGGATTCGATGTAATGGATTCGATGTAATGGATTCGATGTAATGGATTAGATGTAATGGATTAGATGTAATGGATTAGATGTAATGGAACAAATCAATCTACAGATACATAGAACAACAATGAGCTGTTCACTGTTGGTGTCGCTGCAGCAGATGCCAAAGTTCAGAAAGGTCAAATGTACCATTTTGCTGTCAAAGTTGACACTTACTCTTCAGGGTACCTGTCATGTTAAATCAACCATTATGTTGTGAAGAGTGGAGCCAGTTTCCCCTTTGTATTCAAATGCTTTGGGTTGTTGGAGCATCCTGAAGTATTTAACTGCTGTTGAAATATGACGCAACAGACGTGGCCCTTGGTAAGAGAGTCCAGTGGGTTTGACTCAGCAGTGAGACTGAACAGACGTGGCCCTTGGTAAGAGAGTCCAGTGGGTTTGACTCAGCAGTGAGGGAAAACAACAAGGAGAATTTCTAGGACATGCAGAACTTAAAAGATGAATAGCTCATCTTCCATTTCCGGGGGTTGAAGAATGTGTTTTATTGAAAGCAGCCTGTGTTTTTCTCTGAGCCCTGAGGACAAGGTTCACCTAGTTATGAAACTGGGCGGGGAAGTGTATATGAATGATACAGACTAGATAGGGATATATCCATCCAAGGGTAGGCTACTGGACACCTGGGAAACACACAATAGATAGTGTGAGCCTGGTCCCAGATCTGTTTGTATTGTATAGCCCACTTCTAGGATGTTTCACAATACAATGGATTACCATAGAGTTGGCAAGACAACACAAACAGATCTGGGACCAGTCTGTCTGCAAAACAGTTCAGGAAATCTGTTCTTAGACTGATCACACCCTTCCTATGATTTAATCCATGTCACTGTTAACTCCCCTGATATAAACAGAGCATAGTTTCATGCATGACATCAACCAAATGATCAGATTAGACACTCCAGCTTCCCGGGTTGGTTTGACTGTCGTAGCCCCTAAAGACCAGGGAGCAATGACTGGAAAGGAATGTGATGGGCTAGCACAAAATAGGAACCAACCAGGCCAATGGAAGACAAGCAAACAGAGAGAGATAGATTTGGAGGTCTACATGAGGAGTTATGGGGGTGATGAGGAGCTATGGGGTGATGAGGAGCTATGGGGTGATGAGGAGTTATGGGGTGATGAGGAGTTATGGGGTGATGTGATGAGGAGCTATGGGGTGATGTGATGAGGAGCTATGGGGTGATGAGCATGTGGTGATGAGGAGCTATGGGGTGATGAGGAGCTATGGGGTGATGAGGAGCTATGGGGTGATGAGGAGTTATGGGGTGATGAGGAGTTATGGGGTGATGAGGAGTTATGGGGTGATGAGGAGCTATGGGGTGATGAGGAGCTATGGGGTGATGTGATGAGGAGCTATGGGGTGATGAGGAGCTATGGGGTGATGAGGAGCTATGGGGTGATGAGGAGCTATGGGGTGATGAGGAGCTATGGGTTGTGATGAGGAGCTATGGGGTGATGAGGAGCTATGGGGTGATGAGGAGCTATGGGGTGATGAGGAGCTATGGGGTGATGAGGAGCTATGGGGTGATGAGGAGCTATGGGGTGATGAGGAGCTATGGGGTGATGAGGAGCTATGGGGTGATGAGGAGTTATGGGGTGATGAGGAGCTATGGGGTGATGAGGAGTTATGGGGTGATGAGGAGTTATGGGGTGATGAGGAGCTATGGGGTGATGAGGAGCTATGGGGTGATGAGGAGCTATGGGGTGATGAGGAGCTATGGGGTGATGCTATGGGAGTGATGAGGAGCTATGGGGTGATGTGATGAGGAGCTATGGGGTGATGTGATGAGGAGCTATGGGGTGATGTGATGAGGAGCTATGGGGTGATGAGGAGCTATGGGGTGATGAGGAGCTATGGGGTGATGAGGAGCTATGGGGTGATGAGGAGCTATGGGGTGATGAGGAGCTATGGGGTGATGAGGAGCTATGGGGTGATGAGGAGTTATGGGGTGATGAGGAGTTATGGGGTGATGAGGAGTTATGGGGTGATGAGGAGTTATGGGGTGATGAGGAGCTATGGGGTGATGAGGAGCTATGGGGTGATGAGGAGCTATGGGGTGATGAGGAGCTATGGGGTGATGTGATGAGGAGCTATGGGGTGATGTGATGAGGAGCTATGGGGTGATGAGGAGTTATGGGGTGATGAGGAGTTATGGGGTGATGTGATGAGGAGCTATGGGGTGATGAGGAGTTATGGGGTGATGTGATGAGGAGCTATGGGGTGATGAGGAGCTATGGGGTGATGTGATGAGGAGTTAGGGATAGAACAGCTGTTGTCTGTAGCTGGCTGGTGGTGGGACAGAGACAGACAGAGACAGACAGTACAGCCAGCTAGCTCTCAGGGATAGGACAGCTGTAGTCTGTAGCTGGCTGGCTGGTGGGACAGAGACAGACAGAGATAGACAATACAGCCAGCTAGCTCTCAGGGATAGAACAGCTGTTGTCTGTAGCTGGCGGTGGGACAGAGACAGTCAGAGATAGACAATACAGCCAGCTAGCTCTCAGGGATAGAACAGCTGTTGTCTGTAGCTGGCTGGTGGGACAGAGACAGACAGAGATAGACAGTACAGCCAGCTAGCTCTCAGGGATAGAACAGCTGTTGTCTGTAGCTGGCTGGTGGGACTGGCTGGTGGCGGGACAGAGACAGACAGAGATAGGACAGCTGTTGTCTGTAGCTGGCTGGTGGGACAGAGACAGAGAGACAGACAGTACAGCCAGCTAGCTCTCAGGGATAGGACAGCTGTTGTCTGTAGCTGGCTGGTGGGACAGAGACAGACAGAGATAGAACAGCTGTTGTCTGTAGCTGGCTGGCTGGTGGGACAGAGACAGACAGAGATAGAGCCCCTCTTGGCATGGATGACTCGTGTGTCAACATGATTACCATCCAAAGATGACAGAGATCCCAGTCAAAACAGCTAGTCAGTCCCTGGACAGAGGGAGAGGGAGCTGGGGGATGGGGACCCGGTGGCCCCTCTGTGGGTATTGGCTGACATACAGCTGGTGAGACAGTGCTGTTAGATAAGACAGATCACTACCATGCAGTGCCACATGTACAGAGTAGTAGCTTGGTACAATAAAACATTTCAGAGGTGACGCCAGCCTCTGGGACAAAGACAGAGAGCATCTCCTGGTGACCTGGCTGGTACTACAACGACACCCTGAAACAGACAGAGATGGTACTACAACGACACCCTGAAACAGACAGAGATGGTACTACAACGACACCCTGAAACAGACAGAGATGGTACTACAACGACACCCTGAAACAGACAGAGATGGTACTACAACGACACCCTGAAACAGACAGACACACTGCTAGACATGGTACTACGACAACACCCTGAAACAGACAGACACACTGCTAGATGGTACTACGACAACACCCTGAAACAGACAGACACACTGCTAGACATGGTACTACGACAACACCCTGAAACAGACAGACACACTGCTAGACATGGTACTACGACAACACCCTGAAACAGACAGACACACTGCTAGACATGGCTCTACGACAACACCCTGAAACAGACAGACACACTGCTAGACATGGCTCTACAACAACACCCTGAAACAGACAGACACACTGCTAGACATGGCTCTACAACAACACCCTGAAACAGACAGACACACTGCTAGACATGGCTCTACAACAACACCCTGAAACAGACAGACACACTGCTAGACATGGCTACTACAACAACACCCTGAAACAGACAGACACACTGCTAGACATGGCTCTACAACAACACCCTGAAACAGACAGACACACTGCTAGACATGGCTCTACAACAACACCCTGAGACAGACAGACACACTGCTAGACATGGCTCTACAACAACACCCTGAAACAGACACACTGCTAGACATGGCTACTACAACAACACCCTGAAACAGACAGACACACTGCTAGACATGGCTCTACAACAACACCCTGAAACAGACACACTGCTAGACATGGCTCTACAACAACACCCTGAAACAGACAGACACACTGCTAGACATGGCTCTACGACAACACCCTGAAACAGACAGACACACTGCTAGACATGGCTCTACAACAACACCCTGAAACAGACAGACACACTGCTAGACATGGCTCTACAACAACACCCTGAAACAGACAGACACACTGCTAGACATGGCTCTACAACAACACCCTGAAACAGACAGACACACTGCTAGACATGGCTCTACAACAACACCCTGAAACAGACAGACACACTGCTAGACATGGCTACTACAACGACACCCTGAAACAGACAGACACACTAGAGATGGTACTACAACAACACCCTGAAACAGACAGACACACTGCTAGACATGGCTCTACAACAACACCCTGAAACAGACAGACACACTGCTAGACATGGCTCTACAACAACACCCTGAAACAGACAGACACACTGCTAGACATGGCTCTACGACAACACCCTGAAACAGACAGACCAAACCAACCTGTATAAAGACATACTGATGGTCCCTCTAACAACCTGTATAAAGACATACTGATGGTCCCTCTAACAACCTGTATAAAGACATACTGATGGTTCCTCTGTAACAACAGGACAGTGAGTACACAGTGTGAGTGTATGTTAAATGATTACATCATGCCCTCAGCTGTGACTGGTCATAGTGTGTAGAAGCCATGTGGCAGACCAGGCAGGACCAGAGCCAGGCAGGCCCCATGAATGGACAATATGGTCCCTGTGTCAGCCAGGCCTCTCTGTGTGGGTACCGGGCCTCTCTCTGTGGGGGTACCGGGCCTCTCTCTGTGGGGGTACCAGGGCCTCTCTCTGTGGGGGTACCAGGGCCTCTCTCTGTGGGGGTACCAGGGCCTCTCTCTGTGGGGGTACCAGGGCCTCTCTCTGTGGGGGTACCGGGCCTCTCTCTGTGGGGGTACCAGGGCCTCTCTCTGTGGGGGTACCAGGGCCTCTCTCTGTGGGGGTACCAGGGCCTCTCTCTGTGCGGGTACCAGGGCCTCTCTCTGTGCGGGTACCAGGGCCTCTCTCTGTGCGGGTACCAGGGCCTCTCTCTGTGGGGGTACCAGGGCCTCTCTCTGTGGGGGTACCAGGGCCTCTCTCTGTGGGGGTACCAGGGCCTCTCTCTGTGGGGGTACCAGGGCCTCTCTCTGTGGGGGTACCAGGGCCTCTCTGTGGGGGTACCAGGGCCTCTCTCTGTGGGGGTACCAGGGCCTCTCTCTGTGGGGGTACCAGGGCCTCTCTCTGTGGGGGTACCAGGGCCTCTCTCTGTGGGGGTACCAGGGCCTCTCTCTGTGGGGGTACCAGGGCCTCTCTCTGTGGGGGTACCAGGGCCTCTCTCTGTGGGGGTACCAGGGCCTCTCTCTGTGGGGGTACCAGGGCCTCTCTCTGTGGGGGTACCAGGGCCTCTCTCTGTGGGGGTACCAGGGCCTCTCTCTGTGGGGGTACCAGGGCCTCTCTCTGTGGGGGTACCAGGGCCTCTCTCTGTGGGGGTACCAGGGCCTCTCTCTGTGGGGGTACCAGGGCCTCTCTCTGTGGGGGTACCAGGGCCTCTCTCTGTGGGGGTACCAGGGCCTCTCTCTGTGGGGGTACCAGGGCCTCTCTCTGTGGGGGTACCAGGGCCTCTCTCTGTGCGGGTACCAGGGCCTCTCTCTGTGGGGGTACCAGGGCCTCTCTCTGTGGGGGTACCAGGGCCTCTCTCTGTGGGGGTACCAGGGCTTCCATTAACCAGGTTGTGGCAAAAATAAAAAAGGCAGATAGGAAAGGAATACATAAAAACTATTTCTGGTCGAAAAAAAATAAAATCTCATTGCAAAATAATGTTTTTCATTTACTGATGGAAACCCCAGTCGATGTACCAGTCAAAGGTTTGGACACACCTACTCATTGTAGAATAATAGTGAAGACATCCAAAACTATGAAATAACACATATGGTTTCATGTAGTAACCAAAAAAGTGTTCAACAAATCAAAATATTTTTTATATTTAAGATTCTTCAAAGTAGCTACATTTTGCCTTGATGACAGCTTTGCACACTCTTGGCATTTTCTCAACCAGCTTAACCTGGAATGATTTTCCAACAGTCTTGAAGGAGTTCCCACACATGCTGAGCACTTGTTGGCTGCTTTTCCTTCACTCTGCGGTCCAACTCATCCCAAACCATCTCAATTGGGTTGAGGTCGGGTGATTGTGGAGGCCAGGTCATCTGATGCAGCACTCCATCACTCTCCTTCTTGGTCAAATAGCCCTTACACAGCCTGGAGGTGTGTTGGGTCATTATCCTTTTGAAAAAGAAATGATAGTCCCACTGCAGAATGCTGTGGTAGCCATGCTGGTTAAGTGAGCCTTGAATTCTAAATAAATCACAGACAGTGTCACCAGTAAAGCACCCACGGACCATCACACCTCCTCCTCCTCCATGCTTCACGGTGTGAACCACACATGCAGAGATTATCCGTTCAACTACTCTGCGTCTCACAAAGACACGGCGGTTGGAACCAAAAATCTCAAATTTGGACTCATCAGACCAAAGGACAGATTTCCACCGGTCTAATGTCCATTGCTCGTGTTTCTTGGCCCAAGCAAGTCTCTTCTTCTTATTGGTGTCCTTTAGTAGTGGTTTCTTTGCAGCAATTCGACCACGAAGGCCTGATTCACGCAGTCTCCTCTGAACAGTTGATGTTGAGGTGTCTGTTACTTGAACTCTGTGAAGCATTTATTTGTGATGTAATTTCTGAGGCTGGTAACTCTAACGAGTTGTGGGGCGGCAGGTAGCCTAGTGGTTAGAGGGGGGGAGGCAGGTAGCCTAGTGGTTAGAGGGGGGGAGGCAGGTAGTCTAGTGGTTTGAGTGTTGGACTAGTAACCGAAAGGTTGCTAGATTGAATCCCCGAGCTGACAAGGTAAAAATCTGTCGTTCTTCCCCTGAACAAGGCAGTTAACCCACTGTTCCCCGGTAGGCCGTCAATGTAAATGAGGATTTGTTCTTAACTGACTTGCCTAGTTAATTAAAGGTTAAAGAAATGTAAAAAAAAAAAAAAAAAAAAAAAAAGTATAATTACAGTGACTAAGCGGTCAAGAAGAATGAGACTGTCGGTAATACAGTCACCGCAACAGCCCATGTCATACATTTGGCAGGAGGTTAGGAAGTGCAGCTCAGTTTCCACCTCCTTTTGTGGGCAGTGGGCACATAGCCTGTCTTCTCTTGAGAGCCAGGTCTGCCTATGACGGTCTCTCAATAGCAAGGCTATTTTCACGGAGTCTGTACAGTCAAGGATTTCCGGGTATTCTCCCACTGTGTACTCTCTGTTTAGGGCCAAATAGCATTCTAGTTTGCTCTGTATTTTGGTTGATTCTTTCCAGTGTGTCAAATATTTATGTTTTTTCTTTCTCATAATGTGGTTGGGTCTAATTGTGTTTCTGTCGTGGGGCTCTGTGGGGTGTGTTTGTGTTTGTGAAAAGAGCCCCAGGACCAGCTTGCTGAGGGGACTCTTCCCCAGGTTCATCTCTCTGTAAGTGATGGCTTTGTGGTGGAATGTGTGGACATCACTTCCTTTTAGGTTGTTGTAGAATTTAACAGCTCTTTTCTGGATTTTGATAATTAGTGGGTATCGTCCTAATTCTGCTCTTCATGCATTGTTTGGGGTTTTGCGTTGTGCACAAAGTGCAGAGTCTCAATTGGGTGTTTGTCCCATTTTGTAAATTCTTAGTTGGTGGACCCCAGACTTCACAACCATAGAGGGTAATGGGTTCGATAACTAACTGAAGTATTTACACAGTACAGGCTAACTAACAGGTTGGGCCAGAACCATATAGCCTCAGGGATATGACACAGTACAGGCCGTACCACAGCAGAATCACAGCCAACAGGTTGGACCAGAACCCTGTAGTCTCAGGGATATGACACAGTACAGGCCGTACCACAGCAGAATCACAGCTAACAGGTCGGGTCAGAACCCTGTAGCCTCATGGATATGACACAGTACAGGCCGTACCACAGCAGAATCACAGCTAACAGGTCGGGTCAGAACCCTGTAGCCTCAGGGATATGACACAGTACAGGCCGTGCCACAGCAGAATCACAGCTAACAGGTCGGGTCAGAACCCTATAGGCTCAGGGATATGACACAGTACAGGCTAACTAACAGGTTGGACCAGAACCCTATATCCTCATGGATATGACACAGGAGAGGCCGTGCCACAGCAGAATCACAGCTAACAGGTCGGGTCAGAACCATATAGTCTCAGGGATATGACACAGTACAGGCTAACTAACAGGTCGGGTCAGAACCATATAGCCTCAGGGATATGACACAGTACAGGCCGTGCCACAGCAGAATCACAGCTAACAGGTCGGACCAGAACCATATAGCCTCAGGGATATGACACAGTACAGGCCGTGCCACAGCAGAATCACAGCTAACAGGTCGGGTCAGAACCCTATAGTCTCAGGGATATGACACAGTACAGGCCGTGCCACAGCAGAATCACAGCTAACAGGTCGGGTCAGAACCATATAGTCTCAGGGATATGACACAGTACAGGCCGTACCACAGCAGAATCACAGCTAACAGGTCGGGTCAGAACCATATAGTCTCAGGGATATGACACAGTACAGGCCGTACCACAGCAGAATCACAGCTAATAGGTCGGGTCAGAACCATATAGCCTCAGGGGATATCAAATCAAATCAAATCAAATTTTATTAGTCACATACACATGGTTAGCAGATGTTAATGCGAGTGTAGCGAAATGCTTGTGCTTCTAGTTCCGACAATGCAGTAATAACCAACAAGTAATCTAACCTAACAATTCCACAACTACTACCTTATACACACACACAAGTGTAAAAGGATAAAGAATATGTACATAAAGATATATGAATGAGTGGTGGTACAGAACGGCATGGCAAGATGCAGTAGATGGTATAGAGTACGGTATATACATATGAGATGAGTACTGTAGGGTATGTAAACATAAAGTGGCATAGTTTAAAGTGGCTAGTGGTACATGTATTACATAAAGATGGCAAGATGCAGTAGATGATATAGAGTACAGTATATACATATGAGATGGGTAATGTAGGGTATGTAAACATTATATTAAGTGGCATTGTTTAAAGTGGCTAGTGGTACATTTTTACATAATTTCCATCAATTCCCATTTTTAAAGTGGCTGGAGTTGAGTCAGTATGTTGGCAGCGGCCGCTAAATGTTAGTGGTGGCTGTTTAACAGTCTGATGGCCTTGAGATAGAAGCTGTTTTTCAGTCTCTCGGTCCCTGCTTTGATGCACCTGTACTGACCTCGCCTTCTGGATGATAGCGGGGTGAACAGGCAGTGGCTTGGGTGGTTGTTGTCCTTGATGATCTTTATGGCCTTCCTGTGACATCGGGTGGTGTAGGTGTCCTGGAGGGCAGGTAGTTTGCCCCCGGTGATGCGTTCTGCAGACCTCACTACCCTCTGGAGAGCCTTACGGTTGTGGGCGGAGCAGTTGCCGTACCAGGCGGTGATACAGCCCGACAGGATGCTCTCGATTGTGCATCTGTAGAAGTTTGTGAGTGCTTTTGGTGACAAGCCGAATTTCTTCAGCCTCCTGAGGTTGAAGAGGCGCTGCTGCGCCTTCTTCACAACGCTGTCTGTGTGGGTGGACCAATTCAGTTTGTCCGTGATGTGTACACCGAGGAACTTAAAACTTTCCACCTTCTCCACTACTGACCCGTCGATGTGGATAGGGGGGTGCTCCCTCTGCTGTTTCCTGAAGTCCACAATCATCTCCTTTGTTTTGTTGACGTTGAGTGTGAGGTTATTTTCCTGACACCACACTCCGAGGGCCCTCACCTCCTCCCTGTAGGCCGTCTCGTCGTTGTTGGTAATCAAGCCTACCACTGTAGTGTCATCCGCAAACTTGATGATTGAGTTGGAGGCGTGCATGGCCACGCAGTCGTGGGTGAACAGGGAGTACAGGAGAGGGCTCAGAACGCACCCTTGTGGGGCCCCAGTGTTGAGGATCAGCGGGGTGGAGATGTTGTTACCTACCCTCACCACCTGGGGGCGGCCCGTCAGGAAGTCCAGGACCCAGTTGCACAGGGCGGGGTCGAGACCCAGGGTCTCGAGCTTGATGACGAGTTTGGAGGGTACTATGGTGTTAAATGCTGAGCTGTAATCGATGAACAGCATTCTCACATGGGTATTCCTCTTGTCCAGATGGGTTAGGGCAGTGTGCAGTGTGGTTGCGATTGCGTCGTCTGTGGACCTATTGGGTCGGTAAGCAAATTGGAGTGGGTCTAGGGTGTCCGGTAGGGTGGAGGTGATATGGTCCTTGACTAGTCTCTCAAAGCACTTCATGATGACGGAAGTGAGTGCTACGGGGCGGTAGTCGTTTAGCTCAGTTACCTTAGCGTTCTTGGGAACAGGAACAATGGTGGCCCTCTTGAAGCATGTGGGAACAGCAGACTGGGATAAGGATTGATTGAATATGTCCGTAAACACACCAGCCAGCTGGTCTGCGCATGCTCTGAGGACGCGGCTGGGAATGCCGTCTGGGCCTGCAGCCTTGCGAGGGTTAACACGTTTAAATGTTTTACTCACCTCGGCTGCAGTGAAGGAGAGCCCGCAGGTTTTGGTAGGGGGCCGTGTCAGTGGCACTGTATTGTCCTCAAAGCGGGCAAAAAAGTTGTTTAGCCTGTCTGGGAGCAAGACATCCTGGTCCGCGACGGGGCTGGTTTTCTTTTTGTAATCCGTGATTGACTGTAGACCCTGCCACATACCTCTTGTGTCTGAGCTGTTGAATTGCGACTCGATTTTGTCTCTGTACTGGGACTTAGCCTGTTTGATTGCCTTGCGGAGAGAATAGCTACACTGTTTGTATTCGGTCATGCTTCCGTACTGTACACTGTACACTGTACAGGCCGTACCACAGCAGAATCACAGCTAACAGGTCGGGTCAGAACCCTATAGCCTCAGGGATATGACACAGTACAGGCCGTGCCACAGCTAACAGGTCGGGTCAGAACCATATAGTCTCAGGGATATGACACAGTACAGGCCGTACCACAGCAGAATCACAGCTAACAGGTTGGACCAGAACCCTATAGCCTCAGGGTGCAGATGTCCTGCCAAGAATGCAGCGTTTTCCACAGCAGTTTGATCAGAGCTGCGTGGCCTCTCTAACGGGCAACATGTGACTGTCCAGGGAACATAATGTACTGCATTATATACATGAGGAGGTGAACACCTGTGGTTTTACACTCCATAGGGGCGAGAAAGAGGCCGATAACAAGAGCTGGTTGTTTTGTTGTGTTTTTGACATATTTTTATCTCGTGGAAAGATGAGCTACTAATGAATTATCATTGGCTGTGGTTAATGCATTACCATTGGCTGTGGTTAATGCATTACCATTGGATGTGGTTAATGCATTATCATTGGCTGTGGTTAATGCATTATCACTGGCTGTGATTAATGCATTATCATTGGCTGTGGTTAATGCATTATCATTGGCTGTGGTTAATGCATTATCATTGGCTGTGGTTAATGCATTATCATTGGCTGTGGTTAATGCATTATCATTGGCTGTGATTAGTCAAAAGATGAAACTAAAAAAATCACCAATAACTGAGTAAATATTAACACCAGGTAGTAATCATAATAAAGAGTTATGCTATAATATATAGACACACATGAAGAGCTTGGGCTTCTACACCTGCATTACTTTGCTGTTTGGGGTTTTAGTCTGGGTTTCTGTACAGCACTTTGTGACATCAGCTGATGTAAGAAGGGCTTTATAAATACATTTGATTGATTGATTGAGTGATTGATTATCACAATGTAACACCAGATAGTGATTATGATCAATAATCACAATGTAACCCCCCCATCCAAAGACTTCAGAAGAGGAAAGTGTAACCATACTGAAGTATTGGAACAATTTGTCTCCTTTCCAGAACCTGGCCCCCCTTCACTAATAAAACATCTATACAATCACAATGTCATATGGTAAAAACATTTTTACAAGTAAGACAAAATCAATGCATATCACACAACCAAATGCAGTGTGACAACGTATTCTAAATGAGGGAAAAAAACGGGTTACTTTGACACATTTTGACAACACTTTAAAGTGTCACTGTCAACTGACCCTGATAAAAAAATATATAAAAGTTACTCACCATATGTGTCTCCATTGGACTCCTCGGGTTTTGTCCCCGGTCTCTTCTCCTCATCGATAGTCTGTGTGCTGGACGAAGAACACCCCATGGTGAAGAAGAAGAGAGGAAAGATGAAGAGAAAATATGGAAAGAAGACTGAGACTAGAAGCGAACGGTCGATACTCTGTCAACTCAGACAGCGACTGGCTGGATAAAACATGAACAGACCAACACGGTGGTTGTTTATGAGGTATAGCTGGAGCCCATTATTTCCTGTTGTCCGTCTGCCCTGTCTGTTTATGCATGGCTAGTCGCCCTCATGCCCAAGACAACGGACTGTTGTGCTCCGCACACCGACCACACGTAAGGCACTGTCTGGATAAAACGAAGACCCTCAACTCAGCTCTCTCTCTCTCTTTACATTCGGGAAGTAGTTTAGGCAAGAACGTGTTGATCAACTCCGCCCCCTTATCCTCTCATTCAGGAAAGCCCATTCTCTGAAAATCCACCTGGTGGATCATGTTTTTATTTCACCTTTATTTAACCAGGTAGGCCAGTTGAGAACAAGTTCTCATTTACAACTGCGACCTGGCCAAGATAAAGCAAAGCAGTGCGACACAAACAACAACACAGAGTAACACGTGGAGTAAACAAGCGAACAGTCAATAACACAATAGGGGGGGAAATAAAGTCTATATACAGTGTGTGCAAATGGCGTGAGGAGGTATGGCAATAAATAGGCCATAGTAGCGAAGTCATTACAATTGAGCAGATTAACACTAGAGTGACAGATGAGCAGATGGTGATGTGCAAGTAGAGATACTGGTGTGCAAAAGAGCAGAAAAGTAAATAAAAACAATATAGGGATGAGGTAGGTAGTTGGGTGGGCTTTTTACAGATGGACTATGTACAGCTGCAGCGATCGGTTGGCTGATCAGATAGCTGATGTTTAACGTTAGTGAGGGAAATATAAGTCTCCAGCTTCAGCGATGTTTGCAATTCCTTCCAGTCATACAGTCATATGTACTGGTGAGTTCTCTTTCCGCCGTTTATAGTTCAAGTAACTTGGAATGTATTACTAATTATAACTGTTTGTTTGTTAATTATTCCTCATAAGTAAATCCAAGACTTTGGCCCAGACGTTGATGGATTGTCAACAACAAGTCATTTGTCAGTAAGTGCAAGTGGGGGGATACCAGTGCCTGCGGACCTTTCCGCAACAACAAAAAGTATCAAACGTGATTGATCAAAGGAGCCAATGTCTGCAAAAATAGGACGTGTGTGTGTGTGTGTGTGTGTGCAGTGTTACCTTGTTGCTGTCAGTACTGTACTATCGTTGACGTGACATCGTCCTCTACTGGATGAAGTAGCTACCTGCAGCATCAAACCTGTTCGTCTCTTCCACAAAACAAGCAGAACCGCACCACCCGGTGGCCACCGTACCGGGTACACTGGTCACCATAGTAACGAAACGCCTGGAGTTGCTGGGTTGATGAGAGACACACACACACAGGTCGCTAGATAACTTTACATCTACAACTTCTTATTCCCTCCGTGACACGGGTGTTTTTTGGTGAGTAGGAAATTGACTTTTCACATTACTTTTCAACCATCCATGACTTGACTAGTTAAATAAAAAATTAAATAAAAAACTACAACATTTAAACTATTTTCACTGACAGTAACGTTAGCTAGTAACGTTAAACCAAACGGCTAACTTTAGCTAGCTAACATTGTTGTCAAAGACAGTGCCGCAGGACCCAGGCAGTAGCTACTAGACTAGCCACAGCTTTGTAAATGTCGCTTTTAGTAACGCGTAGACATTGTTTTGTTGTTGTCGTCAACAGGTCAGAAAATGAATGCAGAGATAGTTTCCTCACTTCTAACTCAAGAGATGCCAGCAGGGACCACTTCTGTCGCAGCTGTTCCAGTGGATCATCTCGACTACGGCTACATTGAGAAATGCACTGATGTGAAATACTTGGGGAAGATTCTGAGGGTGCTAAGGTAAATGATTCAGAGGGAAGTTAGGCTACAGTTAGGCTAGTTAGGCTAGGTCTAGGCTACAGTTAGGCTAGTTAGGCTAGGTCTAGGCTACAGTTAGGCTAGGTCTAGGCTACAGTTAGGCTAGTTAGGCTAGGTCTAGGCTACAGTTAGGCTAGGTCTAGGCTACAGTTAGGCTAGTTAGGCTAGGTCTAGGCTACAGTTAGGCTAGGTCTAGGCTACAGTTAGGCTAGTTAGGCTAGGTCTAGGCTACAGTTAGGCTAGTTAGGCTAGGTCTAGGCTACAGTTAGGCTAGGTCTAGGCTACAGTTAGGCTAGTTAGGCTAGATCTAGGCTACAGTTAGGCTAGTTAGGCTAGGTCTAGGCTACAGTTAGGCTAGGTCTAGGCTACAGTTAGGCTAGTTAGGCTAGGTCTAGGCTACAGTTAGGCTAGTTAAGCTAGGTCTAGGCTACAGTTAGGCTAGTTAGGCTAGGTCTAGGCTACAGTTAGGCTAGGTCTAGGCTACAGTTAGGCTAGTTAGGCTAGGTCTAGGCTACAGTTAGGCTAGTTAGGCTAGGTCTCGGCTACAGTTAGGCTAGTTAGGCTAGGTCTAGGCTACAGTTAGGCTAGGTCTAGGCTACAGTTAGGCTAGTTAGGCTAGGTCTAGGCTACAGTTAGGCTAGTTAAGCTAGGTCTAGGCTACAGTTAGGCTAGGTCTAGGCTACAGCTGGTGGTTTTTAACATAACAATCTCTATGTGAGAAATGGACAAAAGAGTTGCACAAAATAGTACAAACTAATTCAGAACTGAAATGGGGATCAACATGCTATTTTTTTGTTCCTGAGGACTATTATGCCAGCCAAGTGAACACCTCTGTGTTATGCTGATAGATGTTATGAAATTCACTGTCAACTCTTTTACTACAGGTCTGGAGATGAGGGTATCTATCCCCATCTGATACAGTTCTGTGAGAGTCGTCTGGAGAGGTTGGACCCGACAAGTCGTGCCCTCAGAAAGGACAATCCCCCAGCCACCGCCGCCTGCTTCTCTGGAGATGAATGGAGTCAGATCGCTGACGAACTCAAGGTACTGTCCCCCCTTGCCACACGACGTCGTCTCAAAGGTTTTGGGGGGCGTCTCCCTGTCCTAATTTGACTTTGTAATGTGTCGTGGAGAGACTACGTAAACATCAAGCATCTGACCAAAAATTATGCAAGATTTTAGTTCTGGGTTAACAGAGATCAGTGACTTTGTAACAACACTTGGAAGTGGCATTGAGACTTTTGTATTAGTAGTAATACCATAGTAGTGTACCAGTAGTACCACTGTAGCTAATGAGACTGATACACACGTCTTTAAGTAGCTGACTTAACCTAATATTCACCACACTGTTTCCACTTTTACAGAAGTGGGAGACAGATGCCAAAATGAGTGAAACTGAGCTGAAACAACAATCTTTATTCCGTGATCTTGAAACTGAGAACGTGCCCCCAGTACGTGGATCAAATTGCTCACTTCCTCTCAAGCAGGTAAAGTCTCTGTTTTTATAAGGAAATACTATTATTTTGTGTTGTCAGATAATAGTAGGAAAATGACTAGAACTTATATTCTAAATTGTGTTGCAGAATACAGTTTCAAATGGACAGAAGAAAACTGCACGGACAAAGAATGTTCTTCCTCGTAATTATATAGAATGGGACCAGTGAGTCTAGAAGGTTCTTCCTCCTGATTATATAGAATGGGACCAGTGAGTCTAGAAGGTTCTTCCTCCTGATTATATAGAATGGGACCAGTGAGTCTAGAAGGTTCTTCCTCCTGATTATATAGAATGGGACCAGTGAGTCTATAGGATCTTCCTCCTGATTATATAGAATGGGACCAGTGAGTCTAGAAGGTTCTTCCTCCTGAATATATAGAATGGGACCAGTGAGTCTAGAAGGTTCTTCCTCCTGATTATATAGAATGGGACCAGTGAGTCTAGAAGGTTCTTCCTCCTGATTATATAGAATGGGACCAGTGAGTCTAGAAGGTTCTTCCTCCTGATTATATAGAATGGGACCAGTGAGTCTAGAAGGTTCTTCCTCCTGATTATATAGAATGGGACCAGTGAGTCTAGAAGGTTCTTCCTCCTGATTATATAGAATGGGACCAGTGAGTCTAGAAGGTTCTTCCTCCTGATTATATAGAATGGGACCAGTGAGTCTAGAAGGTTCTTCCTCCTGATTATATAGAATGGGACCAGTGAGTCTAGAAGGTTCTTCCTCCTGATTATATAGAATGGGACCAGTGAGTCTAGAAGGTTCTTCCTCCTGATTATATAGAATGGGACCAGTGAGTCTAGAAGGTTCTTCCTCCTGATTATATAGAATGGGACCAGTGAGTCTAGAAGGTTCTTCCTCCTGATTATATAGAATGGGACCAGTGTAGTTTATTCCTGCTGTGTAATCCGTGTATGGGATCCAGGAATCATGCCTAGACAATATTATCAATGTTTATCACTCTGTATTGCAGGTTTGATGTCGACAAGGAGTGCGATAAAATTGATGGAAATGTAACAAAAAAGGATCCCGCCGCAATTGTAAACTCTAGACATCCAAAAATCAGGATCAAAATGGATACAACAGGTGAAAGATATATTTGGCTCCTATTAGACTGTGTCATTAGTGTCCCAGAGATGTTATTTCCTTTTAACGGTTACACAAAGTGTAAATAAATTAATTGTGTTCTGTAGTTATATCATGAATTCATGTACAGTAGTTTTTAGTTTTTGAGTCTTCTTGCTCAGTCCTCTTGTGTTGTTCTGTAGTTATATCATGAATTCATGTACACTAGTTTTTAGTTTTTGAGTCTTCTTGCTCAGTCCTCTTGTGTTGTTCTGTAGTTATATCATGAATTCATGCACACTCGTTTTAGTTTTTGAGTCTTCTTGCTCAGTCCTCTTGTGTTGTTCTGTAGTTATATCATGAATTCATGTACACTAGTTTTTAGTTTTTGAGTCTTCTTGCTCAGTCCTCTTGTGTTGTTCTGTAGTTATATCATGAATTCATGTACACTAGTTTTTAGTTTTTGAGTCTTCTTGCTCAGTCCTCTTGTGTTGTTCTGTAGTTATATCATGAATTCATGCACACTAGTTTTTAGTTTTTGACTCTTCTTGCTCAGTCCTCATGATACAATGTGTATGTTCTTTGTAGCGTTGACTGAACAGGAGAAAGTCCTCGTTGCCAACCGCGAGAAGGATAAAGGCAACGAGGCTTTCAAGGCCAACGACTACGAGGAAGCTGTGGTGTATTATACAAGGTCAGACCCTATAACTTAACACTAATACTTCTCTCACTTTGAGGATTTAGGGATAGTCATTACCTTCAAGCTAAGTCGATGCTAGTATCTTTTAGCGAATGCATATTCAAATGGGTTTAATTCCTTTTGTCTTGAGGTCAGCTTCACACCATAGAGATACATTTATATTCACAGAGATACGAGTGGAGCTCTGTCATAATTCCTTATTCAATGTTTATATTACTCAAACCCTCGGTGAGAAGGTCTTATCCAATAGCCAGTGTCAGTACTGCTAAATGAGGTCCGTCTCTCTTCTCTCCGTGTCTCGTCCTCACCAGGAGTCTGTCAGTGGTACCAACCGTAGCAGGCTACAACAACAGAGCCCAGACAGAGATCAAACTGCAACGCTGGCACAATGCCCTCAACGACTGTCAGAAGGTACTGGAGATGGAGCCAGGCAATATGAAAGGTACTGTCCCACTAGAGATGGAGCCAGACAATATGAAAGGTACTGTCCCTCTGGAGATGTAGCCAGACAATATGAAAGGTACTGTCCCACTAGAGATGGAGCCAGACAATATGAAAGGTACTGTCCCACTAGAGATGGAGCCAGACAATATGAAAGGTACTGTCCCACTAGAGATGGAGCCAGGCAATATGAAAGGTACTGTCCCACTAGAGATGGAGCCAGACACTATGAAAGGTACTGTCCCACTAGAGATGGAGCCAGGCAATATGAAAGGTACTGTCCCACTAGAGATGGAGCCAGACACTATGAAAGGTACTGTCCCACTAGAGATGGAGCCAGGCAATATGAAAGGTACTGTCCCACTAGAGATGGAGCCAGACAATATGAAAGGTACTGTCCCACTAGAGATGGAGGTACTCAACTTCTTCTCTGTTTTGGTCCCTGTATCTACGACGTTGCAGCTGCGTGAAGCGACCTCGTACACATGTGCAGATGCTGTGTGTGACTGTGAGAGTGAATTCCGGCATCTCGCTCATCTCAGTGTCTGTGATGCTGCTGGTGAAACGTCACTTCATTGGGTCTACCTTTAAGAAAGACTGGTCTATTTAATGTATACACACTTAGTTAAGAATACTAATGTAATTAATGTATACACACTTAGTTAAGAATACTAATGTAATTAATGTATATACACTTAGTTAAGAATACTAATATAATGAATGTATACACACTTAGTTAAGAATACTAATATAATGAATGTATACACACTTAGTTAAGAATACTAATATAATTAATGCATCACCACGTGTGTGTCCCAAATAGAGCCCTATTCCCTATATAGTGCACTACTTTAGACCAGGACCCAATGGAATCCTATTCCCTATATAGTGCACTACTTTAGACCAGGACCCAATGGAACCCTATTCCCTATTATAGTGCACTACTTTAGACCAGGACCCAATGGAACCCTATTCCCTATGTAGTGCACTACTTTAGACCAGGACCCAATGGAATCCTATTCCCTATATAGTACACTACTTTAGACCAGGACCCAATGGAACCCTATTCCCTATTATAGTGCACTACTTTAGACCAGGACCCTATTCCCTATATAGTGCACTACTTTAGACCAGGACCCAATGGAACCCTATTCCCTATTATAGTGCACTACTTTAGACCAGGACCCTATTCCCTATATAGTGCACTACTTTAGACCAGGACCCAATGGAACCCTATTCCCTATTATAGTGCACTACTTTAGGCCAGGACCCAATGGAACCCTACTCCCTATATAGTGCACTACTTTAGAAGAGGACCCACTGAGTCCTATGGGCCCTGGTCTAAAAGTGGTGCAGGCAGGAATAAGGTGTGATTCCCATGTTATGTTCCTGGCTGACAGCGTTGTGTTTAAAGCTCTCCTCCGCAGGGCCACAGTGTTGAAACAGTTCCTGGTTGACAGCGTTGTGTTTAAAGCTCTCCTCCCACAGTGCTGAAACAGTTCCTGGCTGACAGTGTTGTGTTTAAAGCTCTCCTCCCACAGTGCTGAAACAGTTCCTGGCTGACAGCGTTGTGTTTAAAGCTCTCCTCCCACAGTGCTGAAACAGTTCCTGGCTGACAGCGTTGTGTTTAAAGCTCTCCTCCCACAGTGCTGAAACAGTCCCTGGCTGACAGTGTTGTGTTTAAAGCTCTCCTCTGCAGGGCCACAGTGCTGAAACAGTTCCTGGCTGACAGCGTTGTGTTTAAAGCTCTCCTCGCACAGTGCTGAAACAGTTCCTGGCTGACAGCGTTGTGTTTAAAGCTCTCCTCCCACAGTGCTGAAACAGTTCCTGGCTGACAGCGTTGTGTTTAAAGCTCTCCTCCCACAGTGCTGAAACAGTCCCTGGCTGACAGCGTTGTGTTTAAAGCTCTCCTCCCACAGTGCTGAAACAGTTCCTGGCTGACAGCGTTGTGTTTAAAGCTCTCCTCCCACAGTGCTGAAACAGTCCCTGGCTGACAGCGTTGTGTTTAAAGCTCTCCTCCCACAGTGCTGAAACAGTCCCTGGCTGACAGCGTTGTGTTTAAAGCTCTCCTCCCACAGTGCTGAAACAGTCCCTGGCTGACAGCGTTGTGTTTAAAGCTCTCCTCCGCAGGGCCACAGTGCTGAAACAGCAGGGGAATTATCAGAGGGCTGCTGAAGACCTGAGGAACGTCCTGCAGACCGAACCACAGAACATCACTGCTACTGTTAGTGTCTCTCACACACACACACACACACACACACACACCACACAAACACACACACACACACACACACACACCGCACACACACACACACACACACACACACCACGCACCCACACACACACACACACACACCACACCACACACACAGTCCAACACACACACACACACACACACACACACACACACACACACACACACACACACACACACACACACACACACACACACACACACACACACACACACACACAGCCCAACACACAGTCCAAAACACAAGCCCACACACAAACACACACACACGCACGCATACACACACAGCCCAACACACACATTATTCAACAGACGGTACCGTAGTGACCGTCGGGACTCCTGTTTATTCAACAGACGTTACCGTAGTGACCATCAGGACTCCTGTTTATTCAACAGACGTTACCGTAGTGACCATCAGGACTCCTGTTTATTCAACAGACTTTACCGTAGTGACCATCAGGACTCCTGTTTATTCAACAGACGGTACCGTAGTGACCATCAGGACTCCTGTTTATTCAACAGACGGTACCGTAGTGACCATCAGGACTCCTGTTTATTCAACAGACGTTACCGTAGTGACCATCAGGACTCCTGTTTATTCAACAGACGGTACCGTAGTGACCGTCAGGACTCCTGTTTATTCAACAGACGTTACCGTAGTGACCATCAGGACTCCTGTTTATTCAACAGACGGTACCGTAGTGACCATCAGGACTCCTGTTTATTCAACAGACGTTACCGTAGTGACCATCAGGACTCCTGTTTATTCAACAGACGTTACCGTAGTGACCATCAGGACTCCTGTTTATTCAACAGACGTTACCGTAGTGACCATCAGGACTCCTGTTTATTCAACAGACGGTACCGTAGTGACCATCAGAACTCCTGTTTATTCAACAGACGTTACCGTAGTGACCATCAGGACTCCTGTTTATTCAACAGACGTAGTGACCGTCAGGACTCCTGTTTATTCAACAGACGGTACCGTAGTGACCATCAGGACTCCTGTTTATTCAACAGACGTTACCGTAGTGACCATCAGGACTCCTGTTTATTCAACAGACGTAGTGACCATCAGGACTCCTGTTTATTCAACAGACGTTACCGTAGTGACCATCAGGACTCCTGTTTATTCAACAGACGTTACCGTAGTGACCATCAGGACTCCTGTTTATTCAACAGACGTTACCGTAGTGACCATCAGGACTCCTGTTTATTCAACAGACGTTACCGTAGTGACCATCAGGACTCCTGTTTATTCAACAGACGGTACCGTAGTGACCATCAGGACTCCTGTTTATTCAACAGACGTTACCGTAGTGACCATCAGGACTCCTGTTTATTCAACAGGCGGTACCGTAGTGACCATCAGGACTCCTGTTTATTCAACAGACGTTACCGTAGTGACCATCAGGACTCCTGTTTATTCAACAGACGTTACCGTAGTGACCATCAGGACTCCTGTTTATTCAACAGACGTTACCGTAGTGACCGTCAGGACTCCTGTTTATTCAACAGACGTTACCGTAGTGACCATCAGGACTCCTGTTTATTCAACAGACGTTACCGTAGTGACCATCAGGACTCCTGTTTATTCAACAGACGTTACCGTAGTGACCGTCAGGACTCCTGTTTATTCAACAGACGTTACCGTAGTGACCATCAGGACTCCTGTTTATTCAACAGGCGGTACCGTAGTGACCATCAGGACTCCTGTTTATTCAACAGACGTTACCGTAGTGACCATCAGGACTCCTGTTTATTCAACAGACGTTACCGTAGTGACCATCAGGACTCCTGTTTATTCAACAGACGTTACCGTAGTGACCGTCAGGACTCCTGTTTATTCAACAGACGTTACCGTAGTGACCATCAGGACTCCTGTTTATTCAACAGACGTTACCGTAGTGACCGTCAGGACTCCTGTTTATTCAACAGACGTTACCGTAGTGACCGTCAGGACTCCTGTTTATTCAACAGACGTTACCGTAGTGACCATCAGGACTCCTGTTTATTCAACAGACGTTACCGTAGTGACCGTCAGGCCTGGAATGAAGGATATGGAGTTGACTTGTCTTCAGTCGTGTCACGTTTCAAAGGAACGTTACGTCCAGGAAGTCCTGAATAGAATGGACTGGTACTACTGTTGTATCACCTGTCTTCATCTGCATAACATGCTGTCTGACTGTGTTTTGAATTGAATCTAATGGAACAATAGGATGAACTATTTCCTAAGTCTTCTTTTCTGCTTTTCCGTCACACAACCTGGCCCACAGAAACTTCTGGTTGAGGTGGATAAGAAACTAAACCAGTGTCAACCGGAGAAGGAAGGTAAAAGCAAGAGGATCCCGATTCAGGAAGTGGAGGAGGAGGATGAGATACAGGAAGAGCAGAGAGGTGAGTGACTGATCACTTCACCTACTTAGTGAAGTGATGAAAAGCCAACTGACATTTACTCCTGAGGTGCTGACTTGCTACACCCTCGACAACTACTTTGATTATTATTATTTGACCATGCTGGTCATTTATGAACATTTGAACATCTTGGCCATGTTCTGTTATAATCTCCACCCGGCACAGCCAGAAGAGGACTGGCCACCCCTCATAGCCTGGTTCCTCTCTAGGTTTCTTCCTAGGTTCTGGCCTTTCATGGGAGTTTTTCCTAGCCACCGTGCTTCTACACCTGCATTGCTTGCTGTTTGGGGTTTTAGGCTGGGTTTCTGTACAGCACTTTGAGATATCAGCTGATGTACGAAGGGCTATATAAATACATTTGATTTGATTTGATACTTAGTGAGATTAAACCATTGTACCTCTCAGTTGGATGTGACTGACCTCCAGCCCAGTCCTGAAGACCACCAGTTGGGTTTAGATGATATGGTAGTTGACCTGGAGGAGCCTGCTTTACTGGCCCTGTACTGTGGGTGTACAGTCTGTCACCAGTCAGTCAACATCAAACTGACTGTTCTATAAAACAACATTCAGATGATTCACAATTCAACAGTCAGAAAACCAACTCCACCCCTTTTTCTCATGTTTCTATAACAACAGAAACATGCAAATGAGAAAAACAACTCCACCCCTTTTTCTCATGTTTCTATAACAACAGAAACATGCAAATGAGAAAAACAACTCCACCCCTTTTTCTCATGTTTATATAACAACAGAAACATGCAAATGCAAGTCTAAGCCAATGAGTAGAGTTAGAGAGACATCTTATTACCATGAGAAGGAGAAATAGACGTTCTAGTTTGTTCCTTAAACACCCAACACGTGTTTAACCAGATCAGATGATGACTGATCCGAGACCTGCTAAACAAAGAGGTTATTATACTACATTAAGACTGGCTGGCTGGTTGCCTGGCTGGCTGGCTGGTTGGTTGGTTGGTTGCCTGGCTGGCTGGTTGGTTGGTTGGTTGGTTGCCTGGCTGGCTGGTTGGTTGGTTGCCTGGCTGGCTGGTTGCATGGCTGGCTGGCTGGTTGGTTGGTTGGTTGGTTGCCTGGCTGGCTGGTTGCCTGGCTGGCTGGTTGCCTGGCTGGTTGGCTGGCTGGTTGGCTGGTTCCCTGGTTGGCTGGTTCCCTGGTTGGCTGGCTGGCTGGTTGACTGGCTGGTTCCTTGGTTGGCTGGCTGGCTGGTTCCCTGGTTGGCTGGCTGGTTGGTTGGCTGGTTCCCTGGTTGGCTGGCTGGTTGGCTGGCTGGTTCCCTGGTTGGCTGGCTGGTTCCCTGGTTGGCTGGCTGGTTCCCTGGTTGGCTGGCTGGTTGGTTGGCTGGTTCCCTGGTTGGCTGGCTGGTTGGCTGGCTGGCTGGCTGGTTGGCTGGCTGGTTGGCTGGCTGGTTCCCTGGTTGGCTGGCTGGTTGGCTGGCTGGTTCCCTGGTTGGCTGGCTGGTTGGCTGGCTGGTTCCCTGGTTGGCTGGCTGGCTGGCTGGTTCCCTAAGTGATCCAGAATCATTATCCTTAAGACCCATACAGACCTGACAGCCTGCTGCATTCTCCAAACACCACACCTGTCTGGTTTTACCCCAGAGAGCTGCTGTGGGTCTGTGCTGTGGGTTAGTGTTTGGTTGTGGGTCTGTGCTGTGGGTTAGTGTTTGGTTGTGGGTCTGGCTGTGGGTTAGTGTTTGGTTGTGTGTCTGTGCTGTGGGTTAGTGTTTGGCTGTGGGTCAGTGTTTGGCTGTGTGTCTGTGCTGTGTGTCTGTGCTGTGGGTTAGTGTTTGGCTGTGTGTCAGTGCTGTATGTCTGTGCTGTGGGTTAGTGTTTGGCTGTGTGTCTGTGCTGTGTGTCTGTGTTGTGTGTCTGTGCTGTGTGTCTGTGCTGTGGGTCAGTGTTTGGCTGTGTGTCTGTGCTGTGTGTCTGTGCTGTGGGTCAGTGTTTGGCTGTGTGTCTGTGCTGTGTGTCTGTGCTGTGGGTTAGTGTTTGGCTGTGTGTCTGTGATGTGTGTCTGTGCTGCGTGTCTGTGCTGTGTGTCTGTGCTGTGTGTCTGTGCTGTGTGGCTGTGCTGTGTGTCTGTGCTGTGGGTCAGTGTTTGGCTGTGTGTCTGTGCTGCGTGTCTGTGCTGTGTGTCTGTGCTGTGTGTCTGTGCTGTGTGTCTGTGCTGTGTGTCTGTGCTGTGTGTCTGTGCTGTGTGTCTGTGCTGTGCTGTGTGTCTGTGCTGCGTGTCTGTGCTGTGTGTCTGTGCTGTGGGTCAGTGTTTGGCTGTGTGTCTGTGCTGCGTGTCTGTGCTGTGTGTCTGTGCTGTGGGTCAGTGTTTGGCTGTGTGTCTGTGCTGTGGGTTAGTGTTTGGCTGTGTGTTGTGCTGTGGGTCAGTGTTTGGCTGTGTGTCTGTGCTGTGTGTCTGTGCTGTGTGTCTGTGCTGTGGGTCAGTGTTTGGCTGTGTGTCTGTGCTGTGTGTCTGTGCTGTGTGTCTGTGCTGTGTGTCTGTGCTGTGCTGTGTGTCTGTGCTGTGTGTCTGTGCTGTGCTGTGTGTCTGTGTTGTGTGTCTGTGTTGCGTGTCTGTGCTGTGGGTTAGTGTTTGGCTGTGTGTCTGTGCTGTGGGTCAGTGCTGTGTGTCTGTGATGCGTGTCTGTGCTGTGTGTCTGTACTGTGGGTCAGTGCTGTGGGTTAGTGTTTGGCTGTGTGTCTGTGCTGTGTGTCTGTGCTGTGTGTCTGTGTTGCGTGTCTGTGTTGCGTGTCTGTGCTGTGGGTTAGTGTTTGGCTGTGTGTCTGTGCTGTGTGTCTGTGATGCGTGTCTGTGCTGTGTGTCTGTACTGTGGGTTAGTGTTTGGCTGTGTGTCTGTGCTGTGTGTCTGTGATGCGTGTCTGTGCTGTGTGTCTGTACTGTGGGTTAGTGTTTGGCTGTGTGTCTGTGCTGTGTGTCTGTGTTGCGTGTCTGTGCTGTGGGTCAGTGCTGTGTGTCTGTGTTGCGTGTCTGTGCTGTGTGTCTGTGATGCGTGTCTGTGCTGTGTGTCTGTACTGTGGTAGCTAACTCAACCCCCCACTGTAAATCCCTGACTGGGGATTTGTTCTCTAATCCAGAAGTCAAATCCCTCATGCTAATGGTTGCTGTGTTACAGCAGGGTGAGGTACAGTTACATATATTACATTACATATATGTTATATTACTGTCTCAGTAATATCCCTCATGCTAATGGTTGCTGTGTTACAGCAGGGTGAGGTACAGTTACATATATTACATTACATATATGTTATATTACTGTCTCAGTAATATCCCTCATGCTAATGGTTGCTGTGTTGATCAGGATGCTATAAAGCCTCAATGAGCTGCTATCTGCCATTCCCCCCTAGACCCTGTCTGTTATAGCAGGGTGAGGTACAGCTACATCACATCCTACTGACTATCTGCCATTCCCCCCTGGCCCCTGTCTGTTACAGCAGGGTGAGGTACAGCTACATCACATCCTACTGACAATCTGCCATTCCCCCCTAGCCCCTGTCTCAGTAATATAACATCCTACTGACTATCTGCCATTCCCCCCTCTGTCTCAGTAATATGACATCCTACTGACTATCTGCCATTCCCCCCTAGCCCCTGTCTCAGTAACATGACATCCTACTGACTATCTGCCATTCCCCCCTAGCCCCTGTCTCAGTAACATGACATCCTACTGACTATCTGCCATTCCCCCCTAGCCCCTGTCTCAGTAACATGACATCCTACTGACTATCTGCCATTCCCCCCTAGCCCCTGTCTCAGTAACATGACATCCTACTGACTATCTGCCATTCCCCCCTAGCCCCTGTCTCAGTAACATGACATCCTACTGACTATCTGCCATTCCCCCCTAGCCCCTGTCTCAGTAACATGACATCCTACTGACTATCTGCCATTCCCCCCTAGCCCCTGTCTCAGTAACATGACATCCTACTGACTGTCTGCCATTCCCCCCTAGCCCCTGTCTCAGTAACATGACATCCTACTGACTATCTGCCATTCCCCCCTAGCCCCTGTCTCAGTAACATGACATCCTACTGACTATCTGCCATTCCCCCCCTAGCCCCTGTCTCAGTAACATCACATCCTACTGACTATCTGCCATTCCCCCCTAGCCCCTGTCTCAGTAACATGACATCCTACTGACTATCTGCCATTCCCCCCTAGCCCCTGTCTCAGTAACATGACGTCCTACTGACTATCTGCCATTCCCCCCCTAGCCCCTGTCTCAGTAACATCACATCCTACTGACTATCTGCCATTCCCCCCTAGCCCCTGTCTCAGTAACATGACATCCTACTGACTATCTGCCATTCCCCCCCTAGCCCCCTGTCTCAGTAACATGACATCCTACTGACTATCTGCCATTCCCCCCTAGCCCCTGTCTCAGTAACATGACATCCTACTGACTATCTGCCATTCCCCCCTAGCCCATGTCTCAGTAACATGACATCCTACTGACTATCTGCCATTCCCCCCTAGCCCCTGTCTCAGTAACATGACATCCTACTGACTATCTGCCATTCCCCCCTAGCCCCTGTCTCAGTAACATGACATCCTACCGACTATCTGCCATTCCCCCCTAGCCCCCGTCTCAGTAACATGACATCCTACTGACTATCTGCCATTCCCCCCAAGCCCCTGTCTCAGTAACATGACATCCTACTGACTATCTGCCATTCCCCCCCTAGCCCCTGTCTCAGTAACATGACATCCTACTGACTATCTGCCATTCCCCCCCTAGCCCCTGTCTCAGTAACATGACATCCTACTGACTATCTGCCATTCCCCCCTAGCCCCTGTCTCAGTAATATGACATCCTACTGACTATCTGCCATTCCCCCCTAGCCCCTGTCTCAGTAACATGACATCCTACTGACTATCTGCCATTCCCCCCTAGCCCCTGTCTCAGTAACATGACATCCTACTGACTATCTGCCATTCCCCCCCAAGCCCCCGTCTCAGTAATATGACATCCTACTGACTATCTGCCATTCCCCCCCTAGACCCTGTCTCAGTAACATGACATCCTACTGACTATCTGCCATTCCCCCCTAGCCCCTGTCTCAGTAACATGACATCCTACTGACTATCTGCCATTCCCCCCTAGCCCCCGTCTCAGTAACATGACATCCTACTGACTATCTGCCATTCCCCCCCTAGCCCCCGTCTCAGTAACATGACATCCTACTGACTATCTGCCATTCCCCCCCTAGCCCCCGTCTCAGTAATATGACATCCTACTGACTATCTGCCATTCCCCCCCTAGACCCTGTCTCAGTAACATGACATCCTACTGACTATCTGCCATTCCCCCCTAGCCCCTGTCTCAGTAACATGACATCCTACTGACTATCTGCCATTCCCCCTAGCCCCTGTCTCAGTAATATGACATCCTACTGACTATCTGCCATTCCCCCCCTAGCCCCCGTCTCAGTAACATGACATCCTACTGACTATCTGCCATTCCCCCCCTAGACCCTGTCTCAGTAACATGACATCCTACTGACTATCTGCCATTCCCCCCTAGCCCCTGTCTCAGTAATATGACATCCTACTGACTATCTGCCATTCCCCCCTAGCCCCTGTCTCAGTAACATGACATCCTACTGACTATCTGCCATTCCCCCCTAGCCCCTGTCTCAGTAACATGACATCCTACTGACTATCTGCCATTCCCCCCCTAGCCCCCGTCTCAGTAATATGACATCCTACTGACTATCTGCCATCCCCCCCTAGCCCCCGTCTCAGTAACATGACATCCTACTGACTATCTGCCATCCCCCCCTAGCCCCCGTCTCAGTAACATGACATCCTACTGACTATCTGCCATCCCCCCCTAGCCCCCGTCTCAGTAACATGACATCCTACTGACTATCTGCCATTCCCCCCTAGCCCCCGTCTCAGTAACATGACATCCTACTGACTATCTGCCATTCCCCCCTAGCCCCCGTCTCAGTAACATGACATCCTACTGACTATCTGCCATCCCCCCCTAGCCCCCGTCTCAGTAACATGACATCCTACTGACTATCTGCCATCCCCCCCTAGCCCCCGTCTCAGTAACATGACATCCTACTGACTATCTGCCATCCCCCCCTAGCCCCCGTCTCAGTAACATGACATCCTACTGACTATCTGCCATTCCCCCCTAGCCCCCGTCTCAGTAACATGACATCCTACTGACTATCTGCCATTCCCCCCTAGCCCCCGTCTCAGTAACATGACATCCTACTGACTATCTGCCATTCCCCCCCTAGCCCCCGTCTCAGTAACATCACATCCTACTGACTATCTGCCATTCCCCCCTAGCCCCCGTCTCAGTAACATCACATCCTACTGACTATCTGCCATTCCCCCCTAGCCCCTGTCTCAGTAACATGACATTCTTCAGACCAGATAGTATCTGTGTGTGTGGTTGTTCTCCACCCCTCCCCCTCTCTAACTGCATCACCAACGGCTTGCTGGGCTGCCTGCTAGAGAGAGAGAGAGAGAGAGGCTTCCTGGAACTCTATCAACCCCTCCTCCCACTGTGATGTAACCACTGACTGCTTCCTGTGGGTGTGTTCTGTGCTTGGCAGCTTGTCCGGTTGAGCCTAGCGAGGCTGTGGGAGGAGAGAGTGCTGCTGCTGCTCCTGCCGAGAGGGGAGACATGGGAAATGCTCAAAAGAAGCCCCACGGCAGAGGAGGGGAAGGGGGCCCCAGCCCGCATACGGACCACAATTCACACGGAGGACACTGGAAAAACCGGGGAGGCATTGCAGAGAAGTACAAGGTGACTCAACAGGATTCGACGTCGGACAAGGGTCTGCGGAACGGAGCTCAGGGCTCTGGCAGGAGGGACTCTAAGGGAGCCGGGCCGGCTGGGGGAGACGGAAGCAACCTCGACGCCCCTTGTGGGGCCCTGCCCCCACCGCTGGCCCGGCTCAAGAACGAGGGAAACCTGTTCTTTAAAAATGGACAGTTTGCTGATGCGCTGGACAAATACTCACAGGCCATCACGGGCTTCACAGACTCAGGTAGGTTTTTCAGTATTATGGCGTTGGGTTTGGTTGACAGAGATTTTACTAATAACTCTCGTTCAGCTAGAGTTGGGGATCTATAATAACTTAGGTGAGACACGCTATTCAAATTCCATATTAGTTTTGTGTTCATCCGGTGTTTTCCGCGGACATTTCCCCCAAAACAACCTACGTTTGGTAATCTAGCAACTCAAGCCGCTGCTTCAGTGTTTAGGTTAAATCAGTGCGTTGTTTTGCCGCTATTGGCAGCTCGGTCTTTCAGTGAGTGGACGCAGCAAACCAAAGGTCAGCACATACCGCAGTAATAAAACTAACCTCTATAACACCAATGTTATTCTCATCACTGAATCACATGATAGTGTAACGTGTCATTACAGCAGCATTTAGCCAGTCGGTGTGATGTGATGTCATTACAGCAGCATTTAGCCAGTCGGTGTGATGTGATGTCATTACAGCAGCATTTAGTCAGTCGGTGTGATGTCATTACGGCAGCATTTAGCCAGTCGGTGTGATGTGATGTCATTACAGCAGCATTTAGTCAGTCGGTGTGATGTGATGTCATTACAGCAGCATTTAGCCAGTCGGTGTGATGTGATGTCATTACGGCAGCATTTAGCCAGTCAGTGTGATGTGATGTCATTACAGCAGCATTTAGCCAGTCGGTGTGATGTGATGTCATTACAGCAGCATTTAGCCAGTCGGTGTGATGTGATGTCATTACAGCAGCATTTAGCCAGTCGGTGTGATGTGATGTCATTACAGCAGCATTTAGCCAGTCGGTGTGATGTGATGTCATTACAGCAGCATTTAGCCAGTCGGTGTGATGTGATGTCATTACAGCAGCATTTAGCCAGTCGGTGTGATGTGATGTCATTACATCAGCATTTAGCCAGTCCGTGTGATGTGATGTCATTACAGTAGCATTTAGCCAGTCGGTGTGATGTGATGTCATTACAGCAGCATTTAGCCAGTCCGTGTGATGTGATGTCATTACAGTAGCATTTAGCCAGTCGGTGTGATGTGATGTCATTACAGCAGCATTTAGCCAGTCAGTGTGATGTGATGTCATTACAGCAGCATTTAGCCAGTCGGTGTGATGTCATTACTGCAGCATTTAGCCAGTCGGTGTGATGTGATGTCATTATGGCAGCATTTAGCCAGTCGGTGTGATGTGATGTCATTACAGCAGCATTTAGCCAGTCAGTGTGATGTGATGTCATTACAGCAGCATTTAGCCAGTCGGTGTGATGTGATGTCATCAGATTACAGTGTAACACGTCATTACAGCAGCATTTAGCCAGTCGATGTGACGTCATTACAGCAGCATTTAGCCAGTCGGTGTGATGTGATGTCATTACAGCAGCATTTAGCCAGTCGGTGTGATGTGATGTCATTACAGCAGCATTTAGCCAGTCGGTGTGAATTGATGTCATTACAGCAGCATTTAGCCAGTCGGTGTGATGTGATGTCATTACAGCAGCATTTAGTCAGTCGGTGTGATGTCATTACGGCAGCATTTAGCCAGTCGGTGTGATGTGATGTCATTACAGCAGCATTTAGTCAGTCGGTGTGATGTGATGTCATTACAGCAGCATTTAGCCAGTCGGTGTGATGTGATGTCATTACGGCAGCATTTAGCCAGTCAGTGTGATGTGATGTCATTACAGCAGCATTTAGCCAGTCGGTGTGATGTGATGTCATTACAGCAGCATTTAGCCAGTCGGTGTGATGTGATGTCATTACAGCAGCATTTAGCCAGTCGGTGTGATGTCATTACGGCAGCATTTAGCCAGTCGGTGTGATGTCATTACGGCAGCATTTAGCCAGTCGGTGTGATGTGATGTCATTACAGCAGCATTTAGCCAGTCGGTGTGATGTGATGTCATTACAGCAGCATTTAGCCAGTCGGTGTGATGTCATTACAGCAGCATTTAGCCAGTCGGTGTGATGTGATGTCATTACAGCAGCATTTAGCCAGTCGGTGTGATGTGATGTCATTACAGCAGCATTTAGCCAGTCGGTGTGATGTGATGTCATTACAGCAGCATTTAGCCAGTCGGTGTGATGTGATGTCATTACAGCAGCATTTAGCCAGTCGGTGTGATGTGATGTCATTACAGCAGCATTTAGCCAGTCGGTGTGATGTGATGTCATTACAGCAGCATTTAGCCAGTCGGTGTGATGTGATGTCATTACAGCAGCATTTAGCCAGTCGGTGTGATGTCATTACGGCAGCATTTAGCCAGTCGGTGTGATGTCATTACGGCAGCATTTAGCCAGTCGGTGTGATGTGATGTCATTACAGCAGCATTTAGCCAGTCGGTGTGATGTGATGTCATTACAGCAGCATTTAGCCAGTCGGTGTGATGTGATGTCATTACATCAGCATTTAGCCAGTCGGTGTGATGTGATGTCATTACAGCAGCATTTAGCCAGTCGGTGTGATGTCATTACAGCAGCATTTAGCCAGCCGGTGTGATGTGATGTCATTACGGCAGCATTTAGCCAGTCGGTGTGATGTCATTACGGCAGCATTTAGCCAGTCGGTGTGATGTGATGTCATTACAGCAGCATTTAGCCAGTCGGTGTGATGTGATGTCATTACAGCAGCATTTAGCCAGTCGGTGTGATGTGATGTCATTACAGCAGCATTTAGCCAGTCGGTGTGATGTGATGTCATTACAGCAGCATTTAGCCAGTCGGTGTGATGTGATGTCATTACAGCAGCATTTAGCCAGTCGGTGTGATGTGATGTCATTACAGCAGCATTTAGCCAGTCGGTGTGATGTGATGTCATTACAGCAGCATTTAGCCAGTCGGTGTGATGTGATGTCATTACGGCAGCATTTTGCCAGTCGGGGGATGTGATGTCATTACGGCAGCATTTAGCCAGCCGGTGTGATGTGATGTCATTACGGCAGCATTTAGCCAGTCGGTGTGATGTCATTACGGCAGCATTTAGCCAGTCGGTGTGATGTGATGTCATTACAGCAGCATTTAGCCAGTCAGTGTGATGTGATGTCATTACAGCAGCATTTAGCCAGTCGGTGTGATGTCATTACTGCAGCATTTAGCCAGTCGGTGTGATGTGATGTCATTATGGCAGCATTTAGCCAGTCGGTGTGATGTGATGTCATTACAGCAGCATTTAGCCAGTCAGTGTGATGTGACGTCATTACAGCAGCATTTAGCCAGTCGGTGTGATGTGATGTCATCAGATTACAGTGTAACACGTCATTACAGCAGCATTTAGCCAGTCGATGTGATGTCATTACAGCAGCATTTAGCCAGTCGGTGTGATGTGATGTCATTACAGCAGCATTTAGCCAGTCGGTGTGATGTGATGTCATTACAGCAGCATTTAGCCAGTCGGTGTGATGTGATGTCATTACAGCAGCATTTAGCCAGTCGGTGTGATGTGATGTCATTACAGCAGCATTTAGCCAGTCGGTGTGATGTGATGTCATTACAGCAGCATTTAGCCAGTCGGTGTGATGTGATGTCATTACAGCAGCATTTAGCCAGTCGGTGTGATGTGATGTCATTACAGCAGCATTTAGCCAGTCGGTGTGATGTGATGTCATTACAGCAGCATTTAGCCAGTCGGTGAGATGTGATGTCATTACATCAGCATTTAGCCAGTCCGTGTGATGTGATGTCATTACAGTAGCATTTAGCCAGTCGGTGTGATGTGATGTCATTACAGCAGCATTTAGCCAGTCCGTGTGATGTGATGTCATTACAGTAGCATTTAGCCAGTCGGTGTGATGTGATGTCATTACAGCAGCATTTAGCCAGTCAGTGTGATGTGATGTCATTACAGCAGCATTTAGCCAGTCGGTGTGATGTCATTACTGCAGCATTTAGCCAGTCGGTGTGATGTGATGTCATTATGGCAGCATTTAGCCAGTCGGTGTGATGTGATGTCATTACAGCAGCATTTAGCCAGTCAGTGTGATGTGATGTCATTACAGCAGCATTTAGCCAGTCGGTGTGATGTGATGTCATCAGATTACAGTGTAACACGTCATTACAGCAGCATTTAGCCAGTCGATGTGATGTCATTACAGCAGCATTTAGCCAGTCGGTGTGATGTGATGTCATTACAGCAGCATTTAGCCAGTCGGTGTGATGTGATGTCATTACAGCAGCATTTAGCCAGTCGGTGTGATGTCATTACGGCAGCATTTAGCCAGTCGGTGTGATGTCATTACGGCAGCATTTAGCCAGTCGGTGTGATGTGATGTCATTACAGCAGCATTTAGCCAGTCGGTGTGATGTGATGTCATTACAGCAGCATTTAGCCAGTCGGTGTGATGTCATTACAGCAGCATTTAGCCAGTCGGTGTGATGTGATGTCATTACAGCAGCATTTAGCCAGTCGGTGTGATGTGATGTCATTACAGCAGCATTTAGCCAGTCGGTGTGATGTGATGTCATTACAGCAGCATTTAGCCAGTCGGTGTGATGTGATGTCATTACAGCAGCATTTAGCCAGTCGGTGTGATGTGATGTCATTACAGCAGCATTTAGCCAGTCGGTGTAATGTGATGTCATTACAGCAGCATTTAGCCAGTCGGTGTGATGTGATGTCATTACAGCAGCATTTAGCCAGTCGGTGTGATGTCATTACGGCAGCATTTAGCCAGTCGGTGTGATGTCATTACGGCAGCATTTAGCCAGTCGGTGTGATGTGATGTCATTACAGCAGCATTTAGCCAGTCGGTGTGATGTGATGTCATTACAGCAGCATTTAGCCAGTCGGTGTGATGTGATGTCATTACATCAGCATTTAGCCAGTCGGTGTGATGTGATGTCATTACAGCAGCATTTAGCCAGTCGGTGTGATGTCATTACAGCAGCATTTAGCCAGCCGGTGTGATGTGATGTCATTACGGCAGCATTTAGCCAGTCGGTGTGATGTCATTACGGCAGCATTTAGCCAGTCGGTGTGATGTGATGTCATTACAGCAGCATTTAGCCAGTCGGTGTGATGTGATGTCATTACAGCAGCATTTAGCCAGTCGGTGTGATGTGATGTCATTACAGCAGCATTTAGCCAGTCGGTGTGATGTGATGTCATTACAGCAGCATTTAGCCAGTCGGTGTGATGTGATGTCATTACAGCAGCATTTAGCCAGTCGGTGTGATGTGATGTCATTACAGCAGCATTTAGCCAGTCGGTGTGATGTGATGTCATTACAGCAGCATTTAGCCAGTCGGTGTGATGTGATGTCATTACGGCAGCATTTTGCCAGTCGGGGGATGTGATGTCATTACGGCAGCATTTAGCCAGCCGGTGTGATGTGATGTCATTACGGCAGCATTTAGCCAGTCGGTGTGATGTCATTACGGCAGCATTTAGCCAGTCGGTGTGATGTGATGTCATTACAGCAGCATTTAGCCAGTCAGTGTGATGTGATGTCATTACAGCAGCATTTAGCCAGTCGGTGTGATGTCATTACTGCAGCATTTAGCCAGTCGGTGTGATGTGATGTCATTATGGCAGCATTTAGCCAGTCGGTGTGATGTGATGTCATTACAGCAGCATTTAGCCAGTCAGTGTGATGTGACGTCATTACAGCAGCATTTAGCCAGCCGGTGTGATGTGATGTCATTACGGCAGCATTTAGCCAGTCGGTGTGATGTCATTACGGCAGCATTTAGCCAGTCGGTGTGATGTGATGTCATTACAGCAGCATTTAGTCAGTCGGTGTGATGTAATGTCAATACAGCAGCATTTAGCCAGTCGGTGTGATGTGATGTCATTACGGCAGCATTTAGCCAGTCAGTGTGATGTGATGTCATTACGGCAGCATTTAGCCAGTCAGTGTGATGTGATGTCATTACAGCAGCATTTAGCCAGTCGGTGTGATGTGATGTCATTACAGCAGCATTTAGCCAGTCAGTGTGATGTGATGTCATTACGGCAGCATTTAGCCAGTCGGTGTGATGTGATGTCATTACAGCAGCATTTAGCCAGTCGGTGTGATGTGATGTCATTACGTCAGCATTTAGCCAGTCGGTGTGATGTGATGTCATTACGTCAGCATTTAGCCAGTCGGTGTGATGTGATGTCATTACAGCAGCATTTAGCCAGTCGGTGTGATGTCATTACGGCAGCATTTAGCCAGTCGGTGTGATGTCATTACAGCAGCATTTAGCCAGTCGATGTGATGTGATGTCATTACAGCAGCATTTAGCCAGTCGGTGTGATGTGATGTCATTACAGCAGCATTTAGCCAGTCGGTGTGATGTGATGTCATTACAGCAGCATTTAGCCAGTCGGTGTGATGTGATGTCATTACGGCAGCATTTAGCCAGTCAGTGTGATGTCATTACGGCAGCATTTAGCCAGTCAGTGTGATGTCATTACAGCAGCATTTAGCCAGTCGGTGTGATGTGATGTCATTACAGCAGCATTTAGCCAGTCGATGTGATGTGATGTCATTACAGCAGCATTTAGCCAGTCAGTGTGATGTGATGTCATTACGGCAGCATTTAGCCAGTCGGTGTGATGTGATGTCATTACGGCAGCATTTAGCCAGTCAGTGTGATGTGATGTCATTACAGTTGAGGACTTGTGAGGCGTCTGTTTCTCAAACTAGACACTCTAATGTACTTGTCCTCTTGCTCAGTTGTGCACCGGGGCCTCCCACTCCTCTCCGTTTGCACTGTTCTGTGATGGGAGTAGTACACAGCGTTGTACGAGATCTTCAGTTTCCTGTCAATTTCTCACATAGAACAGATTTCAGCTGTGCTAACATAATTGCAAAAGGGTTTTCTAATGATCAATTAGTCTTTTAAAATTATAAACTTGGATTAGCTAACACAACGTGCCATTGGAACACAGGAGTGATGGTTGCTGATAATGGGCCTCTCTACGCCTATGTAGATATTCCATTAAAAATCAGCCGTTTTCAGCTACAATAGTCATTTACAACATTAACAATGTCTACACTGTATTTCTGATCAATTTGGTGTTATTTTAATGGACAAAAAAAGTTGCTTTTCTTACAAAAACATTTCTAAGTGAGCCCAAACTTTTGAACGGTAGTGTTTCCTCCTGATTCATGACAACATCCAGGTGTAGAGTAGCATAGTGACTCATCACAATAGTGGTTGGTTATATTGGCAGTGTGGGGAGTCTGTTTTAGCTGTCTGGAGCTCAGCCATACCCTTGCCAGGCAGGAAGGCAGACAGGCTCAGTTCCTCTCAGGTCACGTGACTTCTGACCACTCACTGTGAAATTGAACCAGGTGCTGGGGGGCGGCGACTGACGGACTGACTGACTGACTGACTGGCTGACTGACTGGCTGACTGACTGGCTGACTGGCTGACTGGCTGACTGGCTGACTGACTGACTGGCTGGCTGACTGACTGGCTGGCTGACT
This sequence comes from Salvelinus alpinus, assembly GCF_045679555.1. Classification (NCBI taxonomy): domain Eukaryota; kingdom Metazoa; phylum Chordata; class Actinopteri; order Salmoniformes; family Salmonidae; genus Salvelinus; species Salvelinus alpinus. Next base: position 4,873,391 of record NC_092089.1, on the reverse strand, counting down.
GACTGACTGGCTGGCTGACTGGCTGACTGACTGGCTGGCTGACTGGCTGGCTGGCTGGCTGGCTGGCTGGCTGGCTGACTGGCTGGCTGGCTGGCTGGCTGACTGACTGAATGACTGACTGACTGACTGACTGGCTGACTGACTGACTGACTGGCTGACTGGCTGACTGACTGGCTGACTGACTGCAGTAGTAAATCTCCTCTGACTGAATAAAATGCTGCGAGAACCGTCCACTATATCTCTCCTCTCCTTCCCATCACTCCTCTCCATCACTCTCTCCTCTCATCACTCTCTCATCACGCTCTCATCTCCTTCTCATCACTCTCTCCTCTCCATCACTCTCTCCTCTCATCACTCTCTCATCACGCTCTCATCTCCTTCTCATCACTCTCTCCTCTCCATCACTCTCTCCTCTCATCACTCTCTCATCACGCTCTCATCTCCTTCTCATCACTCTCTCCTCTCCATCACTCTCTCCTCTCATCACTCTCTCATCACGCTCTCATCTCCTTCTCATCACTCTCTCCTCTCCATCACTCTCTCCTCTCATCACTCTCTCATCACGCTCTCATCTCCATCACTCTCTCCTCTCCTTCCCATCACTCTCCTCTCATCACTCTCTCCTCTCCTTCTCATCACTTTCTCCTCTCCATCACTCTCTCCTCTCCTTCCCATCACTCTCCTCTCATCACTCTCTCCTCTCCTTCTCATCACTTTCTCCTCTCCATCACTCTCTCCTCTCATCACTCTCTCATCACGCTCTCATCTCCTTCTCATCACTCTCTCCTCTCCATCACTCTCTCCTCTCCTTCCCATCACTCTCTCCTCTCCATCACTCTCTCCTCTCCTTCCCATCACTCTCCTCTCATCACTCTCTCCTCTCCTTCCCATCACTCTCTCCTCTTCTTCCCATCACTCTCCTCTGTCCTCTCATCACTCTCTCATCTCTTTCCCATCACTCTCTCTCTCTTCCGAGAGAAGAGAGAGAGAGAGAGTTAGAGGGAACATACTTAAATTCACACAGGACACCAGATAAGACAGGAGAAATACTCCAGATATAACAGACTGACCCTAGCCCCCCGACACATAAACTACTGCAGCATAAATACTGGAGGCTGAGACAGGAGGGGTCGGGAGACACTGTGGCCCCATCCGATGATACCCCCGGACAGGGCCAAACAGGCAGGATATAACCCCACCCACTTTGGCAAAGCACAGCCCCCACACCACTAGAGGGATACCTTCAACCACCAACTTACCATCCTGAGACAAGGCCGAGTATACCCCACAAAGATCTCCGCCACGGCACAAACCAAGGGGGGGGGGGCGCCAAGCCAGACAGGAAGACCACGTCAGTGACTCAACCCACTCAAGTGACGCACCCCTCCTAGGGACGGCATGGAAGAGCACCAGTAAGCCAGTGACTCAGCCCCTGTAATAGGGTTAGAGGCAGAGAATCCCAGTGGAGAGAGGGGAACCGGCCAGGCAGAGACGGCAAGGGTGGTTCGTTGCTCCAGAGCCTTTCCGTTCACCTTCCCACTCCTGGGCCAGACTACACTCAATCATATGACCTACTGAAGAGATGAGTCTTCAATAAAGACTTAAAGGTCGAGACCGAGTCTGCGTCTCTCACATGGGTAGGCAGACCATTCCATAAAAATGGAGCTCTATAGGAGAAAGCCCTGCCTCCAGCTGTTTGCTTAGAAATTCTAGGGACAATTAGGAGGCCTGCGTCTTGTGACCGTAGCGTACGTGTAGGTATGTACGGCAGGACCAAACTGGAGAGATAGGTAGGAGCAAGCCCATGTAACGCTTTATAGGTTAGCAGTAAAACCTTGACATCAGCCCTTGCCTTCACAGGAAGCCAGTGTAGGGAGGCTAGCACTGGAGTAATATCCAGGTTTTTACTCTCTCCTCTCCTTCCCATCAATCTCTCTTCTTCTCTCTCCTCATCACTCTCTCCTCATCTCATCACTCTCTCCTCTCCTTCCCATCAATCTCTCCTCTTCACTCTCCTCATCACTCTCTCCTCTTCTCATCTCATCACTCTCTCCTCATCTCATCAATCTCTCCTCTTCTCTCTCCTCTCCTTCCCATCAATCTCTCCTCTTCTCTCTCCTCATCACTCTCTCCTCTTCTCTCTCCTCATCACTCTCTCCTCATCTCATCAATCTCTCCTCTTCTCTCTCCTCATCACTCTCTCCTCTTCTCTCTCCTCATCTCATCACTCTCTCCTCTTCTCTCTCCTCTCCTCTTCTCTCTCCTCTCCTCATCAATCTCTCCCCTTTTCTCTCTTCATCAATCTCTCCTCTCCTCATCACTCTCTCCTCATCACTCTCAACTCTTCTCTCTCCTCATCAATCTCCTCTCCTTCCCATCAATCTCTCCTCATCAATCTCTCCTCATCACTCTCTCCTTCTCTCTCTTCTCCTTCCCATCAATCTCTCCTCTTCTCTCTCCTCATCACTCTCTCCCCTTCTCTGTCCTCTTCTCTCTCCTCATCACTCTCTCCTCTTCTCTCTCCTCTCCTCATCTCTCTAGGTTTCTTCCTAGGTTCCTTCCTTTCTAGGGAGTTTTTCCTAGCCACCGTGCTTCTACACCTGCATTGCTTGCTGTTTGGGGTTTTAGGCTGGGTTTCTGTACAGCACTTTGTGACATCAGCTGATGTAAAAAAAGGGCTTTATAAATAAATCTCTCCATCAATCTGTTCTCTCCTCGTTCCTCTCCACCACTATCACCACTAGTCTACTGTGAAGGTGACTTAACATCATGTGATACACTGAGGCCTCTCACAGTTACTGCTGTCATTCACAGTATAATGCAGGGTTATTAATGCTATTTGGTGTCATGAGGTGATCTGTCTGTCTACCTGCCTGCCTGCCTGCCTGCCTGCCTGCCTGCCTGCCTGCCTGCCTGCCTGTCTGTCTGTCTGTCTGCCTGTCTGTCTGTCTACCTGCCTGTCTGTCTACCTGACCGCCTGCCTGCCTACCTGCCTGCAAGTCCGACTGCCTGTCTGTCTGTCTGCCTGTTTGCCTGACTGCCTGTCTGTCTGCCTACCTACCTGTCTGTCTGTCTGTCTGTCTGTCTGCCTACCTGTCTGCCTACCTACCTGTCTGTCTGCCTACCTGTCTGCCTACCTACCTGTCTGTCTGCCTGCCAAGCCCCTCCTATGTGACGTCTCTCTGTCTTTAGTGACGCTGACTAAATGAAAGAGTGATGATGTCACTTGGGAGTCACATGTCTTTACCTCCTACCACACACAGGAAGTTCCTTCTAGGAGGAGGGCGGCCCTGGCTTACGCTCTCTGTAGGGACAAATGTGTCACGGTGAAACGCTCTGTCGACGTTGAGAAATGTCTCCCAGGCAGTGAAACGTCTTCCGATGTGTCCAGACAGGCTTTTCCACCAGCCGTAGTAGCAGCAGGCCAGAGACTAGACGTGCCCGTAGTAGCAGCAGGCCAGAGACTAGACGTGCCGTAGTAGCAGCAGGCCAGAGACTAGACGTGCCGTAGTAGCAGCAGGCCAGAGACTAGACGTGCCCGTAGTAGCTGCAGGCCAGAGACTAGACGTGCCGTAGTAGCAGCAGGCCAGAGACTAGACGTGCCGTAGTAGCAGCAGGCCAGAGACTAGACGTGCCCGTAGTAGCAGCAGGCCAGAGACTAGATGTGCCGTAGTAGCAGCAGGCCAGAGACTAGACGTGCCGTAGTAGCAGCAGGCCAGAGACTAGACGTGCCGTAGTAGCAGCAGGCCAGAGACTAGACGTGCCGTAGTAGCAGCAGGCCAGAGACTAGACGTGCCCGTAGTAGCAGCAGGCCAGAGACTAGACGTGCCGTAGTAGCAGCAGGCCACAGAGACTAGACGTGCCGTAGTAGCAGCAGGCCAGAGACTAGACGTGCCGTAGTAGCAGCAGGCCAGAGACTAGACGTGTCGTAGTAGCAGCAGGCCAGAGACTAGACGTGCCCGTAGTAGCTGCAGGCCAGAGACTAGACGTGCCGTAGTAGCAGCAGGCCAGAGACTAGACGTGCCGTAGTAGCAGCAGGCCAGAGACTAGACGTGCCGTAGTAGCAGCAGGCCAGAGACTAGAGCGTGCCCGTAGTAGCAGCAGGCCAGAGACTAGACGTGCCCGTAGTAGCTGCAGGCCAGAGACTAGACGTGCCGTAGTAGCAGCAGGCCAAAGACTAGACGTGCCGTAGTAGCAGCAGGCCAGCGACTAGACGTGCCGTAGTAGCAGCAGGCCAGAGACTAGACGTGCCGTAGTAGCAGCAGGCCAGAGACTAGACGTGCCGTAGTAGCAGCAGGCCAGAGACTAGACGTGCCGTAGTAGCAGCAGGCCAGAGACTAGACGTGCCGATAGATGAGGCAGCAGGCCAGAGACTAGACGTGCCGTAGTAGCAGCAGGCCAGAGACTAGACGGTGCCCGTAGTAGCAGCAGGCCAGAGACTAGACGTGCCGTAGTAGCAGCAGGCCAAAGACTAGACGTGCCGTAGTAGCAGCAGGCCAGAGACTAGACGTGCCGTAGTAGCAGCAGGCCAGAGACTAGACGTGCCGTAGTAGCAGCAGGCCAGAGACTAGACGTGCCGTAGTAGCAGCAGGCCAGAGACTAGACGTGCCGTAGTAGCAGCAGGCCAGACACTAGACGTGCCGTAGTAGCAGCAGGCCAGAGACTAGACGTGTCGTAGTAGCAGCAGGCCAGAGACTAGACGTGCCGTAGTAGCAGCAGGCCAGAGACTAGACGTGCCGTAGTAGCAGCAGGCACAGAGACTAGACGTGCCGTAGTAGCAGCAGGCCAGAGACTAGACGTGCCGTAGTAGCAGCAGGCCAGAGACTAGACGTGCCGTAGTAGCAGCAGGCCAGAGACTAGACGTGTCGTAGTAGCAGCAGGCCAGAGACTAGACGTGTCGTAGTAGCAGCAGGCCAGAGACTAGACGTGCCGTAGTAGCAGCAGGCCAGAGACTAGACGTGTCGTAGTAGCAGCAGGCCAGAGACTAGACGTGCCGTAGTAGCAGCAGGCCAGAGACTAGACGTGCCCGTAGTAGCAGCAGGCCAGAGACTAGACGTGCCGTAGTAGCAGCAGGCCAGAGACTAGACGTGCCGTAGTAGCAGCAGGCCAGAGACTAGACGTGCCGTAGTAGCAGCAGGCCAGAGACTAGACGTGCCGTAGTAGCAGCAGGCCAGAGACTAGACGTGCCGTAGTAGCAGCAGGCCAGAGACTAGACGTGTCGTAGTAGCAGCAGGCCAGAGACTAGACGTGCCCATAGTTATTAAGATAGTTGAATAGATACAACATTCCACTTCCTGTAAAGCATTTGGTCCAACCAGGTTAGGAATGTACTGTATGTAGGAATTCAGCTGGGAAGGAGTCAGATCTGGTGAGACCACAGACAGTGTTTAAACATACAGAGTAGGGCTTTGTCATTGTGACATTATAACAGTGTATTCCTAACGTCTGATCCCAGTACAGGCCTCTGGAAGTCACATTATAACAGTGTATTCCTAACGTCTGATCCCAGTACAGGCCTCTGGAAGTCACATTATAACAGTGTATTCCTAACGTCTGATCCCAGTACAGGCCTCTGGAAGTCACATTATAACAGTGTATTCCTAACGTCTGATCCCAGTACAGGCCTCTGGAAGTCACATTATAACAGTGTATTCCTAACGTCTGATCCCAGTACAGGCCTCTGGACGTCACATTATAACAGTGTATTCCTAACGTCTGATCCCAGTACAGGCCTCTGGAAGTCACATTATAACAGTGTATTCCTAACATCTGATCCCAGTACAGGCCTCTGGAAGTCACATTATAACAGTGTATTCCTAACGTCTGATCCCAGTACAGTCCTCTGGAAGTAACATTATAACAGTGTATTCCTAACGTCTGATCCCAGTACAGGCCTCTGGACGTCACATTATAACAGTGTATTCCTAACGTCTGATGCCAGTACAGGCCTCTGGAAGTCACATTATAACAGTGTATTCCTAACGTCTGATCCCAGTACAGTCCTCTGGAAGTCACATTATAACAGTGTATTCCTAACGTCTGATCCCAGTACAGGCCTCTGGACGTCACATTATAACAGTGTATTCCTAACGTCCGATCCCAGTACAGGCCTCTGGAAGTCACATTATAACAGTGTATTCCTAACGTCTGATCCCAGTACAGGCCTCTGGAAGTCACATTATAACAGTGTATTCCTAACGTCTGATCCCAGTACAGGCCTCTGGAAGTCACATTATAACAGTGTATTCCTAACGTCTGATCCCAGTACAGGCCTCTGGACGTCACATTATAACAGTGTATTCCTAACGTCTGATGCCAGTACAGGCCTCTGGAAGTCACATTATAACAGTGTATTCCTAACGTCTGATCCCAGTACAGTCCTCTGGAAGTCACATTATAACAGTGTATTCCTAACGTCTGATCCCAGTACAGGCCTCTGGAAGTCACATTATAACAGTGTATTCCTAACGTCTGATCCCAGTACAGGCCTCTGGAAGTCACATTATAACAGTGTATTCCTAACGTCTGATCCCAGTACAGGCCTCTGGAAGTCACATTATAACAGTGTATTCCTAACGTCTGATCCCAGTACAGGCCTCTGGAAGTCACATTATAACAGTGTATTCCTAACGTCTGATCCCAGTACAGGCCTCTGGACGTCACATTATAACAGTGTATTCCTAACGTCCGATCCCAGTACAGGCCTCTGGAAGTCACATTATAACAGTGTATTCCTAACGTCTGATCCCAGTACAGGCCTCTGAGGCCTGTACTGGGCCTCTGAGGCCTGTACCTCTCTGAGGCCTGTACCTCGATAACATACTGATCTCCTTATTTAACATCCTGTCTTGGTTTTTATCATGACTCACCGCCGTGTTTCAACAGGCCCAGTGCGTCTCACACCCAGAACCCAGAGGCACATTCAACTACTACTGTCATACTGTGGTACATTCAAACATAAAGCCTCGTTATCCTCACCTCAGACCTTTATCAATGATTCAGACTAGCAGGCAGCAGGAGGCTCTGTATCAACAGCCCACTCAGACTGACCACTACAGCCCCACGACCACTACAGCCCCACTCAGACTGACCACTACAGCTCCACGACCACTACAGCCCCACTCAGACTGACCACTACAGCCCCACTCAGACTGACCACTACAGCTCCACGACCACTACAGCCCCACTCAGACTGACCACTACAGCCCCACTCAGACTGACCACTACAGCCCCACTCAGACTGACCACTACAGCCCCACGACCACTACAGCCCCACTCAGACTGACCACTACAGCTCCACGACCACTACAGCCCCACTTAGACTGACCACTACAGCCCCACTCAGACTGACCACTACAGCCCCACGACCACTACAGCCCCACTCAGACTGACCACTACAGCCCCACTCAGACTGACCACTACAGCCCCACGACCACTACAGCCCCACTCAGACTGACCACTACAGCCCCACTCAGACTGACCACTACAGCCCCACTCAGACTGACCACTACAGCCCCACTCAGACTGACCACTACAGCCCCACGACCACTACAGCCCCACTCAGACTGACCACTACAGCCCCACGCCCACTACAGCCCCACTCAGACTGACCACTACAGCCCCACTCAGACTGACCACTACAGCCCCACGACCACTACAGCCCCACTCAGACTGACCACTACAGCCCCACCCACTACAGCCCCACTCAGACTGACCACTACAGCCCCACTCAGACTGACCACTACAGCCCCACGACCACTACAGCCCCACTCAGACTGACAACTACAGCCCCACGACCACTATAGCCCCACGATGGAGGTTACATCTTGACTGAGTCTGGGTAATAATGTATCTGTGTCTGGTTGATAGGAATGGACAGTCCTGAGTCTGGGTAGTAATGTCTCTGTGTCTTGTAGACAGGAATGGACAGTCCTGAGTCTGGGTAATAATGTCTCTGTGTCTGGTTGACAGGAATGGACAGTCCTGAGGACCAGGGTAATAAAGTCTCTGTGTCTGGTTGATAGGATTGGACAGTCCTGGGTAATAATGTCTCTGTGTCTCGTTGACAGGATTGGACAGTCCTGAGGACCTGGGTAATAATGTCTCTGTGTCTGGTTAACAGGATTGGACAGTCCTGAGGACCTGGGTAATAATGTCTCTGTGTCTGGTTAACAGGATTGGAGAGCCCTGAGGACCTGGCTGTGCTCTACTCTAACAGAGCGGCCTGCTACCTGAAAGATGGAAACAGCTCTGAGTGTATACAGGACTGCACCAGGTGAGACCCTCCCTCAACAACTCTACCTGCATTATTATAGATATTATTATAGACATTATTATATACAATATTATATACAATATTATATACATTATTATATACATTATTATATACAATATTATATACATTATTATAGACATTATTATATACATTATTATATACATTATTATATACAATATTATAGACATTATTATATACAATATTATATACAATATTATATATATTATTATAGACATTATTATAGACATTATTATATACATTATCATATACATTATCATATACAATATTATAGACATTATTATATATATTATTATATACATTATTATATACATTATCATATACAATATTATAGACATTATTATATATATTATTATATATATTATTATAGACATTATTATATACATTATTATATACATTATTATATACATTATTATATATATTATTATATATGTATTATTATAGACATTATTATATATATTATTATATATATTATTAAAGGCATCAGATTTGATTTAATAGTCAGAAGAACAGTAAAGCACAACCAACATCTTCCAGAACAGTCCTTCTTCCAGAACAGTCCTTCTTCCATCACAGTCCTTCTTCCATCACAGTCCATCTTCCATCACAGTCCATCTTCCATCACAGTCCTTCTTCCATCACAGTCCTTCTTCCAGAACAGTCCTTCTTCCAGAACAGTCCTTCTTCCATCACAGTCCTTCTTCCATCACAGTCCTTCTTCCAGAACAGTCCTTCTTCCATAACAGTCCTTCTTCCATCACAGTCCTTCTTCCATCACAGTCCTTCTTCCATCACAGTCCTTCTTCCAGAACAGTCCTTCTTCGTCTCTGTCCCAAATGGCAGACCACAGGGTCCAGTCTATTCCCTATATAGTGCCCTACTGCAGACCACAGGGACCAGTCTATTCCCTATATAGTGCCCTACTGCAGACCACAGGGTCCAGTCTATTCCCTATATAGTGCCCTACTGCAGACCACAGGGTCCAGTCTATTCCCTATATAGAGCCCTACTGCAGACCACAGGGTCCAGTCTATTCCCTATATAGTGTCCTACTGCAGACCACAGGGACCAGTCTATTCCCTATATAGTGCCCTACTGCAGACCACAGGGTCCAGTCTATTCCCTATATAGTGCCCTACTGCAGACCACAGGGACCAGTCTATTCCCTATATAGTGCCCTACTGCAGACCACAGGGACCAGTCTATTCCCTATATAGAGCCCTACTGCAGACCACAGGGACCAGTCTATTCCCTATATAGTGCCCTACTGCAGACCACAGGGACCAGTCTATTCCCTATATAGTGCCCTACTGCAGACCACAGGGACCAGTCTATTCCCTATATAGTGCCCTACTGCAGACCACAGGGACCAGTCTATTCCCTATATAGTGCCCTACTGCAGACCACAGGGACCAGTCTATTCCCTATATAGTGCCCTACTGCAGACCACAGGGACCAGTCTATTCCCTATATAGTGCCCTACTGCAGACCACAGGGACCAGTCTATTCCCTATATAGTGCCCTACTGCAGACCACAGGGACCAGTCTATTCCCTATATAGTGCCCTACTGCAGACCACAGGGTCCAGTCTATTCCCTATATAGTGTCCTACTGCAGACCACAGGGACCAGTCTATTCCCTATATAGTGCCCTACTGCAGACCACAGGGTCCAGTCTATTCCCTATATAGTGTCCTACTGCAGACCACAGGGACCAGTCTATTCCCTATATAGAGCCCTACTGCAGACCACAGGGACCAGTCTATTCCCTATATAGTGCCCTACTGCAGACCACAGGGACCAGTCTATTCCCTATATAGTGCCCTACTGCAGACCACAGGGACCAGTCTATTCCCTATATAGTGCCCTACTGCAGACCACAGGGACCAGTCTATTCCCTATATAGTGCCCTACTGCAGACCACAGGGACCAGTCTATTCCCTATATAGTGCCCTACTGCAGACCACAGGGACCAGTCTATTCCCTATATAGTGCCCTACTGCAGACCACAGGGACCAGTCTATTCCCTATATAGTGCCCTACTGCAGACCACAGGGACCAGTCTATTCCCTATATAGTGCCCTACTGCAGACCACAGGGACCAGTCTATTCCCTATATAGTGCCCTACTGCAGACCACAGGGACCAGTCTATTCCCTATATAGTGCCCTACTGCAGACCACAGGGACCAGTCTATTCCCTATATAGTGCCCTACTGCAGACCACAGGGACCAGTCTATTCCCTATATAGTGCCCTACTGCAGACCACAGGGACCAGTCTATTCCCTATATAGTGCCCTACTGCAGACCACAGGGACCAGTCTATTCCCTATATAGTGCCCTACTGCAGACCACAGGGACCAGTCTATTCCCTATATAGAGCCCTACTGCAGACCTCAGGGACCAGTCTATTCCCTATATAGTGTCCTACTGCAGACCACAGGGACCAGTCTATTCCCTATATAGTGCCCTACTGCAGACCACAGGGACCAGTCTATTCCCTATATAGTGCCCTACTGCAGACCACAGGGACCAGTCTATTCCCTATATAGTGCCCTACTGCAGACCACAGGGACCAGTCTATTCCCTATATAGAGCCCTACTGCAGACCACAGGGACCAGTCTATTCCCTATATAGTGCCCTACTGCAGACCACAGGGACCAGTCTATTCCCTATATAGTGCCCTACCGCAGACCACAGGGACCAGTCTATTCCCTATATAGTGCCCTACTGCAGACCACAGGGACCAGTCTATTCCCTATATAGTGCCCTACCGCAGACCACAGGGACCAGTCTATTCCCTATATAGTGCCCTACTGCAGACCACAGGGACCAGTCTATTCCCTATATAGTCCCCTACCGCAGACCACAGGGACCAGTCTATTCCCTATATAGTGCCCTACTGCAGACCACAGGGACCAGTCTATTCCCTATATAGAGCCCTACTGCAGACCACAGGGACCAGTCTATTCCCTATATAGAGCCCTACTGCAGACCACAGGGACCAGTCTATTCCCTATATAGAGCCCTACTGCAGACCACAGGGGCCAGTCTATTCCCTATATAGTGCCCTACTGCAGACCACAGGGACCAGTCTATTCCCTATATAGTGTCCTACTGCAGACCACAGGGACCAGTCTATTCCCTATATAGAGCCCTACTGCAGACCACAGGGACCAGTCTATTCCCTATATAGTGCCCTACTGCAGACCACAGGGACCAGTCTATTCCCTATATAGTGTCCTACTGCAGACCACAGGGACCAGTCTATTCCCTATATAGTGCCCTACTGCAGACCACAGGGACCAGTCTATTCCCTATATAGTCCCCTACTGCAGACCACAGGGACCAGTCTATTCCCTATATAGTGCCCTACTGCAGACCACAGGGACCAGTCTATTCCCTATATAGAGCCCTACTGCAGACCACAGGGACCAGTCTATTCCCTATATAGAGCCCTACTGCAGACCACAGGGACCAGTCTATTCCCTATATAGTGCCCTACTGCAGACCACAGGGACCAGTCTATTCCCTATATAGTGTCCTACTGCAGACCACAGGGACCAGTCTATTCCCTATATAGAGCCCTACTGCAGACCACAGGGACCAGTCTATTCCCTATATAGTGCCCTACTGCAGACCACAGGGACCAGTCTATTCCCTATATAGTGTCCTACTGCAGACCACAGGGACCAGTCTATTCCCTATATAGTGCCCTACTGCAGACCACAGGGACCAGTCTATTCCCTATATAGTGCCCTACTGCAGACCACAGGGACCAGTCTATTCCCTATATAGTGCCCTACTGCAGACCACAGGGACCAGTCTATTCCCTATATAGTGCCCTACTGCAGACCACAGGGACCAGTCTATTCCCTATATAGTGCCCTACTGCAGACCACAGGGACCAGTCTATTCCCTATATAGTGCCCTACTGCAGACCACAGGGACCAGTCTATTCCGTATATAGTGCCCTACTGCAGACCACAGGGACCAGTCTATTCCCTATATAGTGCCCTACTGCAGACCACAGGGACCAGTCTATTCCCTATATAGTGCCCTACTGCAGACCACAGGGACCAGTCTATTCCCTATATAGTCCCCTACTGCAGACCACAGGGACCAGTCTATTCCCTATATAGTGCCCTACTGCAGACCACAGGGACCAGTCTATTCCCTATATAGTGCCCTACTGCAGACCACAGGGACCAGTCTATTCCCTATATAGTGCCCTACTGCAGACCACAGGGACCAGTCTATTCCCTATATAGTGCCCTACTGCAGACCACAGGGACCAGTCTATTCCCTATATAGTGCCCTACTGCAGACCACAGGGACCAGTCTATTCCCTATATAGTGCCCTACTGCAGACCACAGGGACCAGTCTATTCCCTATATAGTGCCCTACTGCAGACCACAGGGACCAGTCTATTCCCTATATAGTGCCCTACTGCAGACCGCAGGGACCAGTCTATTCCCTATATAGTGCCCTACTGCAGACCACAGGGACCAGTCTATTCCCTATATAGTGCCCTACTGCAGACCACAGGGTCCAGTCTATTCCCTATATAGTGCCCTACTGCAGACCACAGGGACCAGTCTATTCCCTATATAGTGCCCTACTGCAGACCACAGGGACCAGTCTATTCCCTATATAGTGCCCTACTGCAGACCACAGGGACCAGTCTATTCCCTATATAGTGCCCTACTGCAGACCACAGGGACCAGTCTATTCCCTATATAGTGCCCTACTGCAGACCACAGGGACCAGTCTATTCCCTATATAGTGCCCTACTGCAGACCTCAGGGACCAGTCTATTCCCTATATAGAGCCCTACTGCAGACCACAGGGACCAGTCTATTCCCTATATAGTGCCCTACTGCAGACCACAGGGACCAGTCTATTCCCTATATAGTGTCCTACTGCAGACCACAGGGACCAGTCTATTCCCTATATAGTGCCCTACTGCAGACCACAGGGTCCAGTCTATTCCCTATATAGAGCCCTACTGCAGACCACAGGGACCAGTCTATTCCCTATATAGTGCCCTGGTCCTTAGCGAAAAGGGACAGAGAGAGTTACAGCAGAGGTTAAACAGTATACCCCTTCCTGTCTCATCTGGATCCAGTGGATTTAGCCAATCAGTAATTAGAGCAGAGATTAAACAGTATACCCCTTCCTGTCTCATCTGGATCCAGTGGATTTAGCCAATCAGTAATTACAGCAGAGATTAAACAGTATACCCCTTCCTGTCTCATCTGGATCCAGTGGATTTAGCCAATCAGTAATTACAGCAGAGATTAAACAGTATACCCCTTCCTGTCTCATCTGGATCCAGTGGATTTAGCCAATCAGTAATTACAGCAGAGGTTAAACTAGGGAAGTTCTGGAGGAGACAACACCATAGAGGAGGCTTGATTGGTCTGGTTGACACCATAGAGGACGCTTGGTTGGTCTGGTTGACACCATAGAGGAGACTTGGTTGGTCTGGTTGACACCATAGAGGAGGCTTGGTTGGTCTGGTTGACACCATAGAGGAGACTTGGTTGGTCTGGTTGACACCATAGAGGAGGCTTGGTTGGTCTGGTTGACACCATAGAGGAGACTTGGTTGGTCTGGTTGACACCATAGAGGAGGCTTGGTTGGTCTGGTTGACACCATAGAGGAGGCTTGGTTGGTCTGGTTGACACCATAGAGGAGACTTGGTTGGTCTGGTTGACACCATAGAGGAGGCTTGGTTGGTCTGGTTGACACCATAGAGGAGGCTTGGTTGGTCTGGTTGACACCATAGAGGACGCTTGGTTGGTCTGGTTGACACCATAGAGGAGGCTTGGTTGGTCTGGTTGACACCATAGAGGAGGCTTGGTTGGTCTGGTTGACACCATAGAGGAGGCTTGGTTGGTCTGGTTGACACCATAGAGGAGACTTGGTTGGTCTGGTTGACACCATAGAGGAGGCTTGGTTGGTCTGGTTGACACCATAGAGGAGGCTTGGTTGGTCTGGTTGACACCATAGAGGAGACTTGGTTGGTCTGGTTGACACCATAGAGGAGGCTTGGTTGGTCTGGTTGACACCATAGAGGAGGCTTGGTTGGTCTGGTTGACACCATAGAGGAGGCTTGGTTGGTCTGGTTGACACCATAGAGGAGACTTGGTTGGTCTGGTTGACACCATAGAGGAGACTTGGTTGGTCTGGTTGACACCATAGAGGAGGCTTGGTTGGTCTGGTTGACACCATAGAGGAGGCTTGGTTGGTCTGGTTGACACCATAGAGGAGACTTGGTTGGTCTGGTTGACACCATAGAGGAGACTTGGTTGGTCTGGTTGACACCATAGAGGAGACTTGGTTGGTCTGGTTGACACCATAGAGGAGACTTGGTTGGTCTGGTTGACACCATAGAGGAGGCTTGGTTGGTCTGGTTGAAGGTCTGAGGAGACTTGGTTGGTCTGGTTAACACCATAGAGTAGACTTGGTTGGTCTGGTTGACACCATAGAGGAGGCTTGGTTGGTCTGGTTGACACCATAGAGGAGACTTGGTTGGTCTGGTTAACACCATAGAGTAGACTTGGTTGGTCTGGTTGACACCATAGAGTAGACTTGGTTGGTCTGGTTGACACCATAGAGGAGACTTGGTTGGTCTGGTTGACACCATAGAGGAGACTTGGTTGGTCTGGTTGACACCATAGAGGAGGCTTGGTTGGTCTGGTTGACACCATAGAGGAGGCTTGGTTGGTCTGGTTGAAGGTCTGAGGAGACTTGGTTGGTCTGGTTAACACCATAGAGTAGACTTGGTTGGTCTGGTTAACACCATAGAGTAGACTTGGTTGGTCTGGTTGACACCATAGAGGAGGCTTGGTTGGTCTGGTTGAAGGTCTGAGGAGACTTGGTTGGTCTGGTTAACACCATAGAGTAGACTTGGTTGGTCTGGTTAACACCATAGAGTAGACTTGGTTGGTCTGGTTGACACCATAGAGGAGGCTTGGTTGGTCTGGTTAACACCATAGAGGAGGCTTGGTTGGTCTGGTTAACACCATAGAGTAGACTTGGTTGGTCTGGTTGACACCATAGAGGAGGCTTGGTTGGTCTGGTTGAAGGTCTGGTTCATGGGTAAAATCACTGGGGAAGCCAAGGGAGAACAATGTGTTGTGATAATTGAGTTGTTTGCTCTATAACCTGTTAGTTCATATGCCTTGACATTTAACAAATAGGCCTAAGGCCCGAGACAATAAGAATAAATTCAACCACACCTTTGTTTCATCACAAAACCTGAGTCTGATACTGTGACATCTGATTTGTGTGTGTTCATGCAAGTAGAAAAACCATGTTGACTCACCCTTCTTGTATAGAAACGCCAATTCCATCCTCCTCTCTCTCATGTGGACGAAACGTCTATCACTCTGTCATACAGTACACGCTTTTATTTTTTGTTGTCCTAGGCTACCTGGCTAAAATGATTACTCGCTAGCATAAGTTCCATTCATGGGCATCGTTAGCTAGTTAACGTTACCCTTCTACATCTAGTTACATATTGAACTAACATCCTCTCAGGCCAGGGGTAAAACAATGTATGAATTAATGGTTGGATCAGGATCCCCATTATAATCATTGGCCAGTACGGAGAATTAAGTAAAACCACAAGTGCTACATGCGCTAGGTAGCTAGGTACTGTACTGTAGGTATATGCAGAGACAAGCTTGATACCTTCCTGTCCTCAGTCTCATGCTACATGCGCTAGGTAGCTAGGTACTGTACTGTAGGTATATGCAGGGCCAGACTTGATCCCTTCCTGTCCTCAGTCTCATGCTACATGCGCTAGGTAGCTAGGTACTGTACTGTAGGTATATGCAGAGCCAGACTTGATCCCTTCCTGTCCTCAGTCTCATGCTACATGCGCTAGGTACTGTACTGTAAGTATATGCAGGGCCAGACTTGATCCCTTTCAGTCTCATGCTACATGCGCTAGGTAGCTAGGTACTGTACTGTAGGTATATGCAGGGCCAGACTTGATCCCTTCCTGTCCTCAGTCTCATGCTACATGCGCTAGGTAGCTAGGTACTGTACTGTAGGTATATGCAGAGCCAGACTTGATCCCTTCCTGTCCTCAGTCTCATGCTACATGCGCTAGGTACTGTACTGTAAGTATATGCAGGGCCAGACTTGATCCCTTTCAGTCTCATGCTACATGCGCTAGGTAGCTAGGTACTGTACTGTAGGTATATGCAGGGCCAGACTTGATCCCTTCCTGTCCTCAGTCTCATGCTACATGCGCTAGGTAGCTAGGTACTGTACTGTAGGTATATGCAGGGCCAGACTTGATCCCTTCCTGTCCTCAGTCTCATGCTACATGCGCTAGGTAGCTAGGTACTGTATTGTAGGTATATGCAGGGCCAGACTTGATCCCTTCCTGTCCTCAGTCTCATGCTACATGCGCTAGGTAGCTAGGTACTGTACTGTAGGTATATGCAGAGACAGGCTTGATCCCTTCCTGTCCTCAGTCTCATGCTACATGCGCTAGGTAGCTAGGTACTGTACTGTAGGTATATGCAGAGACAGACTTGATCCCTTCCTGTCCTCAGTCTCATGCTACATGCGCTAGGTAGCTAGGTACTGTACTGTAGGTATATGCAGAGCCAGACTTGATCCCTTCCTGTCCTCAGTCTCATGCTACATGCGCTAGGTAGCTAGGTACTGTACATGTATATGCAGACAGACTTGATCCCTTCCTGTCCTCAGTCTCATGCTACATGCGCTAGGTAGCTAGGTACTGTACTGTAGGTATATGCAGAGACAGGCTTGATCCCTTCCTGTCCTCAGTCTCATGCTACATGCGCTAGGTAGCTAGGTACTGTACTGTAGGTATATGCAGAGACAGGCTTGATCCCTTCCTGTCCTCAGTCTCATGCTACATGCGCTAGGTAGCTAGGTACTGTACTGTAGGTATATGCAGAGACAGGCTTGATCCCTTCCTGTCCTCAGTCTTATGCTACATGCGCTAGGTAGCTAGGTACTGTACTGTAGGTGTATGCAGGGCCAGACTTGATCCCTTGCCGTCCTCAGTCTCATTCTATTTAAACCTGCAGGTCCTTGGAGCTGCAGCCCTTCTCCCTCAAGCCCCTCCTACGCAGAGCCATGGCTTATGAGACGATGGAGCGGTACCGACAGGCCTACGTGGATTACAAGACCGTGCTACAGATAGATATCAGTGTGCAGGCTGCACACGACAGTGTTAACAGGTAAACTACTCCACCCTCACCCTCATTAGACAGTGTTAACAGGTAAACTACTCCACCACCCTCATTAGACAGTGTTAACAGGTAAACTACTCCACCTTTACCCTCATTAGACAGTGTTAACAGGTAAACTACTCCACCCTCACCTTTACCCTCATTAGACAGTGTTAACAGGTAAACTACCCTCACCTTTACCCTCATTAGACAGTGTTAACAGGTAAACTACTCCACCTTTACCCTCATTAGACAGTGTTAACAGGTAAACTACTCCACCTTTACCCTCATTAGACAGTGTTAACAGGCAAACTACTCCACCCTCACCTTTACCCTCATTAGACAGTGTTAACAGGTAAACTACTCCACCTTTACCCTCATTAGACAGTGTTAACAGGTAAACTACTCCACTCTCACCCTCATTAGACAGTGTTAACAGGTAAACTACTCCACCTTTACCCTCATTAGACAGTGTTAACAGGTAAACTACCCCACCTTTACCCTCATTAGACAGTGTTAACAGGTAAACTAACCCACCTTTACCCTCATTAGACAGTGTTAACAGGTAAACTACTCCACCCTCACCTTTACCCTCATTAGACAGTGTTAACAGGTAAACTACTCCACCCTCACCTTTACCCTCATTAGACAGTGTTAACAGGTAAACTACTCCACCCTCACCTTTACCCTCATTAGACAGTGTTAACAGGTAAACTACTCCACCCTCACCTTTACCCTCATTAGACAGTGTTAACAGGTAAACTACTCCACCTTTACCCTCATTAGACAGTGTTAACAGGTAAACTACTCCACCTTTACCCTCATTAGACAGTGTTAACAGGTAAACTACTCCACCTTTACCCTCATTAGACAGTGTTAACAGGTAAACTACTCCACCCTCACCTTTACCCTCATTAGACAGTGTTAACAGGTAAACTACTCCACCCTCACCTTTACCCTCATTAGACAGTGTTAACAGGTGAACTAGTCCACCTTTACCCTCATTAGACAGTGTTAACAGGTAAACTACTCCACCCTCACCTTTACCCTCATTAGACAGTGTTAACAGGTAAACTACTCCACCCTCACCTTTACCCTCATTAGACAGTGTTAACAGGTGAACTACTCCACCTTTACCCTCATTAGACAGTGTTAACAGGTAAACTACTCCACCCTCACCTTTACCCTCATTAGACAGTGTTAACAGGTAAACTACTCCACCCTCACCTTTACCCTCATTAGACAGTGTTAACAGGTGAACTACTCTCACCTTTACCCTCATTAGACAGTGTTAACAGGTAACTACTCACCTTTACCCTCATTAGACAGTGTTAACAGGTAAACTACCCCACCTTTACCCTCATTAGACAGTGTTAACAGGTAAACTACTCCACCCTCACCTTTACCCTCATTAGACAGTGTTAACAGGTAAACTACCCCACCTTTACCCTCATTAGACAGTGTTAACAGGTAAACTACTCCACCTTTACCCTCATTAGACAGTGTTAACAGGTAAACTACTCCACCTTTACCCTCATTAGACAGTGTTAACAGGTAAACTACTCCACCCTCACCTTTACCCTCATTAGACAGTGTTAACAGGTAAACTACTCCACCTTTACCCTCATTAGACAGTGTTAACAGGTAAACTACTCCACCTTTACCCTCATTAGACAGTGTTAACAGGTAAACTACTCCACCTTTACCCTCATTAGACAGTGTTAACAGGCAAACTACTCCACCCTCACCTTTACCCTCATTAGACAGTGTTAACAGGTAAACTACTCCACCTTTACCCTCATTAGACAGTGTTAACAGGTAAACTACTCCACCTTTACCCTCATTAGACAGTGTTAACAGGTAAACTACTCCACCCTCACCTTTACCCTCATTAGACAGTGTTAACAGGTAAACTACTCCACCCTCACCTTTACCCTCATTAGACAGTGTTAACAGGTAAACTACTCCACCTTTACCCTCATTAGACAGTGTTAACAGGTAAACTACTCCACCTTTACCCTCATTAGACAGTGTTAACAGGTAAACTACTCCACCCTCACCTTTACCCTCATTAGACAGTGTTAACAGGTAAACTACTCCACCCTCACCTTTACCCTCATTAGACAGTGTTAACAGGTAAACTACTCCACCTTTACCCTCATTAGACAGTGTTAACAGGTAAACTACTCCACCTTTACCCTCATTAGACAGTGTTAACAGGTAAACTACTCCACCTTTACCCTCATTAGACAGTGTTAACAGGTAAACTACTCCACCTTTACCCTCATTAGACAGTGTTAACAGGTAAACTACTCCACCTTTACCCTCATTAGACAGTGTTAACAGGTAAACTACTCCACCCTCACCTTTACCCTCAGTAGGGTTGCAAAATTCCGTGAACTTTCCCAAACTTCCCAGGTTTCCCAGAAATCCCAGTTGGAGGATTCCTGGAATCAGGAGACCATGAGCAGGCAATCTGGATTCCACCGACCAGGATATCTAGAAAACCTGGACATTTTGGGGAAGTTAACAGAATTGATCCTCCAGTAACAACCATGTGACGTGATTGAGAGTTGTTTGAAAGTCCCAAGTCAGACCCCTTTAACTATCGACTCTAATTATCCAGCTCAGACGTCAATCTTCTTCAAGCAAACGTTGTCGTGTGAATTACCTGCTGTCCTCCGGTCCTCTAGCTACTGCAGCTACACGCTATTTATACACCGTCCTGCACTTACATAATAGAGGATAGCTGGGAGGATAACACGGTCTGTTGTGTGTGTCTCTCTGTACGTCTGGTTCCTCCAGGATCACGCGGTTACTGATAGAGCAGGATGGAGAGCAGTGGAGAGAGAAACTACCTGAGATCCCTCTGGTCCCACTGTCAGCTCAGCAGCACCGCAGGGAGGAACCACCCAGCGCTGAGGTCCTACAGGCCAGAGCAGAGAAGGCCAAGCACCACGCAGGTAGGTCTCTCACTAGGTAGAACTCTTTAGGGTTCCAGGTAGAACTCTTTAGGGTTCCAGGTAGAACTCTTTAGGGTTCCAGGTAGAACTCTTTAGGGCTCCAGGTAGAACTCTTTAGGGTTCCAGGTAGAACTCTTTAGGGTTCCAGGTAGAACTCTTTAGGGTTCCAGGTAGAACTCTTTAGGGCTCCAGGTAGAACTCTTTTAGGGCTCCAGGTAGAACTCTTTAGGGTTCCAGGTAGAACTCTTTAGGGTTCCAGGTAGAACTCTTTAGGGTTCCAGGTAGAACTCTTTAGGGTTCCAGGTAGAACTCTTTAGGGCTCCAGGTAGAACTCTTTAGGGTTCCAGGTAGAACTCTTTAGGGTTCCAGGTAGAACTCTTTAGGGTTCCAGGTATAACTCTTTAGTGTTCCAGGTAGAACTCTTTAGGGTTCCAGGTAGAACTCTTTAGGGTTCCAGGTAGAACTCTTTAGGGTTCCAGGGAGAACTCTTTAGGGTTCCAGGGAGAACTCTTTAGGGTTCCAGGTAGAACTCTTTAGGGTTCCAGGGAGAACTCTTTAAGGTTCCAGGGAGAACTCTTTAGGGTTCCAGGTAGAACTATTTAGGGTTCCATGTAGAACTCTTTAGGGTTCCAGGTAGAACTCTTTAGGGTTCCAGGTAGAACTCTTTAGGGTTCCAGGTAGAACTCTTTAGGGCTCCAGGTAGAACTCTTTAGGGTTCCAGGTAGAACTCTTTAGGGTTCCAGGTAGAACTCTTTAGGGTTCCAGGTATAACTCTTTAGGGTTCCAGGTAGAACTCTTTAGGGTTCCAGGTAGAACTCTTTAGGGTTCCAGGTAGAACTCTTTAGGGTTCCAGGTAGAACTCTTTAGGGTTCCAGGGAGAACTCTTTATGGTTCCAGGGAGAACTCTTTAGGGTTCCAGGTAGAACTCTTTAGGGTTCCAGGTAGAACTCTTTAGGGTTCCAGGGAGAACTCTTTAAGGTTCCAGGGAGAACTCTTTAGGGTTCCAGGTAGAACTCTTTAGGGTTCCAGGTAGAACTCTTTAGGGTTCCAGGGAGAACTCTTTAAGGTTCCAGGGAGAACTCTTTAGGGTTCCAGGTAGAACTATTTAGGGTTCCATGTAGAACTATTTAGGGTTCCAGGTAGAACCCTCTGGGAAAGGGGTTCTACATGGAACCCAATAGGGTTCTATCTGGAACCCTAAAGAGTTCTTTCTACCTGGAACCAAAAAGGGTTCTCCTACGGGGACCGCTGAATAACTATTTTAGGTTCTAGATAGAACCTATTTTTCTAAGAGTGTAGTCACCCAGAAGCTAATCTGTGTCCGCTGACCAGCCGTTTCCTCTGTCACAAGAGACTACATTCAGCCTGACTCACAGCATGAGTCCAGAATGACCCCTTACTCCCTATTGTTGTTCACTAATTCTGACCAGAGCCCACAGCACCCTATTCCCTCTATAGTGCACTACCTTTGGCCAGAGCCCTATGGCACCCTATTCCCTCTATAGTGCACTACCTTTGGCCAGAGCCCATAGCACCCTATTCCCTCTATAGTGCACTACCTTTGGCCAGAGCCCACAGCACCCTATTCCCTATATAGTGCACTACCTTTGGCCAGAGCCCATAGCACCCTATTCCCTCTATAGTGCACTACCTTTGGCCAGAGCCCATAGAACCCTATTCCCTATATAGTGCACTACCTTTGGCCAGAGCCCATAGCACCCTAGTCCCTCTATAGTGCACTACCTTTGGCCAGAGCCCTATAGAACCCTATTCCCTCTATAGTGTACTACCTTTGGCCAGAGCCCTACAGAACCCTATTCCCTCTATAGTGCACTACCTTTGGCCAGAGCCCTATAGAACCCTATTCCCTCTATAGTGCACTACCTTTGGCCAGAGCCCTATAGAACCCTATTCCCTCTATAGTGCACTACCTTTGGCCAGAGCCCTATATAACCCTATTCCCTCTATAGTGCACTACCTTTGGCCAGAGCCCAGGGTTAAACGCAGTGCAATAGGGAATAGGGTGGCATTTTCTGTGCAGCAAGCATCATCATCATCATCATTCCTCATCCTCTTTCTGCTGTGAGCTGGAACCTTCAAAGGTCTTATAGTCTACAGGAGACACACTGTCTGCTGGAGGACTGGAGGGGGACTAGTGGAACAGAGGAGACATACTGTCTGCTAGAGGACTGGAGGGGGACTAGTGGAACAGAGGAGACATACTGTCTGCTGGAGGACTGGAGGGGGACTAGTGGAACAGAGGAGACATACTGTCTGCTAGAGGACTGGAGGGGGACTAGTGGAACAGAGAGAGGAGACATACTGTCTGCTAGAGGACTGGAGGGGGACTAGTGGAAGAGAGGAGACATACTGTCTGCTAGAGGACTGGAGGGGGACTAGTGGAACAGAGGAGACATACTGTCTGCTAGAGGACTGGAGGGGGACTAGTGGAACAGAGAGAGGAGACATACTGTCTGCTGGAGGACTGGAGGGGGACTAGTGGTACAGAGAGAGGAGACATACTGTCTGCTGGAGGACTGGAGGGGGACTAGTGGAACAGAGGAGACACACTGTCTGCTAGAGGACTAGTGGAACAGAGGAGACATACTGTCTGCTAGAGGACTGGAGGGGGACTAGTGGAACAGAGGAGACATACTGTCTGCTAGAGGACTGGAGGGGGACTAGTGGAACAGAGGAGACATACTGTCTGCTGGAGGACTGGAGGGGGACTAGTGGAACAGAGAGAGGAGACATACTGTCTGCTAGAGGACTGGAGGGGGACTAGTGGAACAGAGAGAGGAGACATACTGTCTGCTAGAGGACTGGAGGGGGACTAGTGGAACAGAGAGAGGAGACATACTGTCTGCTGGAGGACTGGAGGGGGACTAGTGGAACAGAGAGAGGAGACATACTAGCCCCCCTAGCCCTATTCCCCAGCTTCAGTCCCAGTCCCAGTCCCAGTCCCAGCCCCAGTCCCAGCCTCAGTCCCAGCCCGAGCCCCAGCCCGTCCCAGTCCTAGCCTCAGTCCCAGTCCCAGCCCCAGCTTCAGTCCTAGCCTCAGTCCCAGCCCCAGTCCCAGCCTCAGTCCCAGCCCCAGTCCTAGTCCCAGCCCCAGTCCTAGCCCCAGTCCTAGTCCCAGCCCCAGTCCTAGTCCCAGCCCCAGTCCCAGTCCCAGCCCCAGTCCCAGCCCCAGTCCTAGTCCCAGCCCCAGTCCTAGTCCCAGCCCCAGCCCCAGCCCCAGCCTCAGTCCCAGCCCTAGCCTCAGTCCTAGTCCCAGTCCCAGCCTCAGTCCCAGCCCCAGTCCTAGCCTCAGTCCCAGCCCCAGTCCTAGTCCCAGCCCCAGTCCTAGTCCCAGCCCCAGTCCTAGTCCCAGCCCCAGTCCCAGCCCCAGTCCCAGTCCCAGCCTCAGTCCCAGCCCCAGTCCTAGCCTCAGTCCCAGCCCCAGTCCTAGTCCCAGCCCCAGTCCTAGTCCCAGCCCCAGTCCTAGTCCCAGCCCCAGTCCTAGTCCCAGCCCCAGTCCCAGCCCGAGTCCCAGTCCCAGCCCCAGTCCTAGTCCCAGCCCCAGTCCCAGTCCCAGCCCCAGTCCCAGTCCCAGCCCCAGTCCCAGTCCCAGCCTCAGTCCCAGCCCCAGTCCTAGCCTCAGTCCCAGCCCCAGTCCTAGTCCCAGCCCCAGTCCTAGTCCCAGCCCCAGTCCTAGTCCCAGCCCCAGTCCTAGTCCCAGCCCCAGTCCTAGTCCCAGCCCCAGTCCCAGTCCCAGCCCCAGTCCCAGTCCCAGCCCCAGTCCCAGTCCCAGCCCCAGTCCTAGTCCCAGCCCCAGTCCTAGTCCCAGCCCCAGTCCCAGCCCCAGTCCTAGCCCTAGCCTCAGTCCTAGCCTCAGTCCCAGCCCCAGCCTCAGTCCTAGCCCCAGTCCCAGTCCCAGTCCCAGCCTCAGTCCCAGCCCCAGTCCTAGCCTCAGTCCCAGTCCCAGCCTCAGTCCCAGCCCCAGTCCTAGTCCCAGCCCCAGTCCCAGTCCCAGCCCCAGCCCCAGCCTCAGTCCCAGCCCTAGCCTCAGTCCCAGCCCCAGTCCTAGCCTCAGTCCCAGCCCCAGTCCTAGTCCCAGCCCCAGTCCTAGTCCCAGCCCCAGTCCTAGTCCCAGCCCCAGTCCCAGCCCCAGTCCCAGTCCCAGCCTCAGTCCCAGCCCCAGTCCTAGCCTCAGTCCCAGCCCCAGTCCTAGTCCCAGCCCCAGTCCTAGTCCCAGCCCCAGTCCCAGTCCCAGCCCCAGTCCCAGTCCCAGCCCCAGTCCCAGTCCCAGTCCCAGCCCCAGTCCCAGTCCCAGCCCCAGTCCTAGCCCTAGCCTCAGTCCTAGCCTCAGTCCCAGTCCTAGCCTCAGTCCTAGCCCTAGCCTCAGTCCTAGCCTCAGTCCCAGCCCTAGCCTCAGTCCCAGCCCTAGCCTCAGTCCTAGCCCCAGTCCCAGTCCCAGCCCCAGTCCCAGTCCCAGCCTCAGTCCCAGCCCCAGTCCCAGTCCCAGCCTCAGTCCCAGTCCCAGCCCTAGCCTCAGTCCTAGCCCCAGTCCCAGTCCCAGCCTCAGGGCCGTGCTGCAGCCAACCATCATGTATATTTTAACTGTGATTAGTGGAAGAACGAAGCTGGCATTTTTTTCCCAGAACACCCCAGTGGTGTAATTGATTAGCTGTCCGTTATCACATGACTGCTGATTTGACCTGTTTTTACCCTGGATTTATAGGACAAAATTACCACACTCACTTATTTTAGTGAAATACTATTCGTACAAAAACAATAAAAACATTGTCAAGTTACTCAGTATGATGTCACATTTACTCAACCAACACCGTTTCTTCCTTTGCCTGCAGCTCAAAAAGCAGAAGTCTGTTTCAATTCACTGAAACAAGAAGGAAATGAGTTTGTGAAGAAAGGCCAGTTCCAGGAGGCTCTGAGGACGTACAGCGAATGTCTGAAGCTGAAACCGGAGGAATGTCCCATCTACACTAACAGGTAAGGACCTGGCCGTGCCTCCTTCATCCTAACAGGTAAGGACCTGCCGTGCCTCCTTCATCCCAACAGGTAAGGACCTGCCGTGCCTCCTTCATCCTAACAGGTAAGGACCTGGCCGTGCCTCCTTCATCCTGACAGGTAAGGACCTGGCCGTGTCTCCTTCATCCTAACAGGTAAGGACCTGGCCGTGCCTCCTTCATCCTAACAGGTAAGGACCTGGCCGTGTCTCCTTCATCCCAACAGGTAAGGACCTGGCCGTGCCTCCTTCATCCTAACAGGTAAGGACCTGGCCGTGTCTCCTTCATCCTAACAGGTAAGGACCTGGCCGTGCCTCCTTCATCCTGACAGGTAAGGACCTGGCCGTGTCTCCTTCATCCCAACAGGTAAGGACCTGGCCGTGCCTCCTTCATCCTAACAGGTAAGGACCTGGCCGTGTCTCCTTCATCCTAACAGGTAAAGACCTGGCCGTGCCTCCTTCATCCTAACAGGTAAGGACCTGGCCGTGCCTCCTTCATCCTAACAGGTAACAGGTAAGGACCTGGCCGTGCCTCCTTCATCCTAACAGGTAAGGACCTGGCCGTGTCTCCTTCATCCTAACAGGTAAAGACCTGGCCGTGCCTCCTTCATCCTAACAGGTAAGGACCTGGCCGTGCCTCCTTCATCCCAACAGGTAAGGACCTGGCCGTGTCTCCTTCATCCTAACAGGTAAGGACCTGGCCGTGTCTCCTTCATCCTGACAGGTAAGGACCTGGCCGTGTCTCCTTCATCCCGACAGGTAAGGACCTGGCCGTGCCTCCTTCATCCTAACAGGTAAGGACCTGGCCGTGCCTCCTTCATCCTAACAGGTAAGGACCTGGCCGTGTCTCCTTCATCCCGACAGGTAAGGACCTGGCCGTGCCTCCTTCATCCTAACAGGTAAGGACCTGGCCGTGCCTCCTTCATCCCAACAGGTAAGGACCTGGCCGTGTCTCCTTCATCCCAACAGGTAAGGACCTGGCCGTGCCTCCTTCATCCTAACAGGTAAGGACCTGGCCGTGCCTCCTTCATCCCGACAGGTAAGGACCTGGCCGTGCCTCCTTCATCCCAACAGGTAAGGACCTGGCCGTGCCTACTTCATCCCAACAGGTAAGGACCTGGCCGTGTCTCCATCTACACCAACAGGTAAGGACCTGGCCGTGCCTCCTTCATCCTAACAGGTAAGGACCTGGCCGTGCCTCCTTCATCCCAACAGGTAAGGACCTGGCCGTGCCTCCTTCATCCCAACAGGTAAGGACCTGGCCGTGCCTCCTTCATCCCAACAGGTAAGGACCTGGCCGTGTCTCCTTCATCCCGACAGGTAAGGACCTGGCCGTGCCTCCTTCATCCCGACAGGTAAGGACCTGGCCGTGCCTCCTTCATCCCGACAGGTAAGGACCTGGCCGTGCCTCCTTCATCCCGACAGGTAAGGACCTGGCCGTGCCTCCTTCATCCCAACAGGTAAGGACCTGGCCGTGCCTCCTTCATCCCGACAGGTAAGGACCTGGCCGTGCCTCCTTCATCCCGACAGGTAAGGACCTGGCCGTGCCTCCTTCATCCCGACAGGTAAGGACCTGGCCGTGCCTCCTTCATCCCAACAGGTAAGGACCTGGCCGTGCCTCCTTCATCCCAACAGGTAAGGACCTGGCCGTGCCTCCTTCATCCCGACAGGTACAGTGGCATTCGGAAAGTATTCAGACCCCTTGACTTATTCCACATTTTGTTACATTACATATTATTTCCTTATTCTAAAATTGATTAACTTGTTTTTTCCCCTCTTCAATCTGCACGCAATACCCCATAATGACATCACAATACCCCATAATGACATCACAATACCCCATAATGACATCACAATACCCCATAATGACGAAGCAAAAACAGTAAAAAAATAAATACAAATAAGACAAAATGAAATA
>NC_092089.1:4725985-4835985 GCF_045679555.1 Salvelinus alpinus | reverse complement strand
CATTAATATATACACTATACTACTGTACCCATCACTGAGGTATGGTATACTACACATTAATATACACACTATACTACCATACCATCACTGAGGTATGGTATACTACACATTAATATATATACTATACTACTGTACCCATCACTGGAGGAGGACTGTACCCATCACTGAGGTATACTACACATTAATATACACACTATACTACCATACCATCACTGAGGTATGGTATACTACACATTAATATATACACTATACTATTGTACCCATCACTGAGGTATACTACACATTAATATACACACTATACTACTGTACCCATCACTGAGGTATGGTATACTACACATTAATATACACACTATACTACCATACCATCACTGAGGTATACTACACATTAATATACACACTATACTACCATACCATCACTGAGGTATGGTATACTACACATTAATATATACACTATACTACTGTACCCATCACTGAGGTATACTACACATTAATATATACACTATACTAAGGACACAGCTAATGTAATAATGGGTAGGACACAGCTAATGTAATAATGGGGAGGACACAGCTAATGTAATAATGGGTAAGGACACAGCTAATGTAATAATGGGGAGGACACAGCTAATGTAATAATGGGGAGGACACAGCTAATGTAATAATGGGGAGGACACAGCTAATGTAATAATGGGTAAGGACACAGCTAATGTAATAATGGGGAGGACACAGCTAATGTAATAATGGGGAGGACACAGCTAATGTAATAATGGGGAGGACACAGCTAATGTAATAATGGGTAGGACACAGCTAATGTAATAATGGGTAGGACACAGCTAATGTAATAATGGGTAGGACACAGCTAATGTAATAATGGGTAGGACACAGCTAATGTAATAATGGGTAGGACACAGCTAATGTAATAATGGGTAAGGACACAGCTAATGTAATAATGGGTAGGACACAGCTAATGTAATAATGGGTAGGACACAGCTAATGTAATAATGGGTAGGACACAGCTAATGTAATTAGGGTCCACAAAGCGGTGTCTAGATGGTCACAAGCTGTCTACTGGTCCTCCGTCAGGTTGAGGGGACTGAGGACGAAGACCGGCAGGCTGCAGAGCCAGACAGGACCAACGCAGCAGAATCAGAGACAGGAGAAACATCAACCCCAGGCCCACCAGAGAACCACTGTGGAGGAGGAGGAGGAGGAGGAGGAGGAGGAGGAGAGGCAATAACCATCAACCTCCAGCCCTCGAACGCCTATGAGTTCAACCAGTCCCTGAACGCAGCGCGGGCCCAGTCCAACCTCCCAGCCTGTGCTGAGCTGCTGAGCTGTGTCCCCCCTGAGACTCTGCCCGTCTACCTCAGTAATCAGCTGGACGGACACACAGTCAGCTTCATTATGCAGGCCCTGGAAACACATCTCCTACAGAAGGACCCTAACCTAGTCTACCAGCACCTCAACCATCTACATACTGCTGACAGGTTCTCGGTATGATCAAGAAGCTTCACCTTGGCCGACATTCAAAACAAACCACAATGCACCAGCATCTCACTGCATTCAAAACAACCCACAATGCACCAACTGCTCCTTGCCTTTTTAAAGTCTTCTATGCAAATGTGATCTTGGTGAACGTTTGAAAAATGTCCTTTATAAGTCAAGTGCAGTGAGATGCTGGTGCATTGTGGGTTGTTTGAAGTGCAGTGAGATGCTGGTGCATTGTGGGTTGTTTGAAGTGCAGTGAGATGCTGGTGCATTGTGGGTTGTTTGAATCCCGGAATGAATGTATTTTTCATTCTTGTTCAGTGTTTTGGATCTTTTAATTTAGATAAACTATACAGTCTGTTGTTAGGTTGTAGAACTGACGCTGCTGTTTTGACCACTGTGTGTCTCTTCTGTTGTAAGGTTGTAGTACTGACGCTGCTGTTTTGACCACTGTGTGTCTCTTCTGTTGTTAGGTTGTAGTACTGACGCTGCTGTTTTGACCACTGTGTGTCTCTTCTGTTGTAAGGTTGTAGTACTGACGCTGCTGTTTTGACCACTGTGTGTCTCTTCTGTTGTTAGGTTGTAGTACTGACGCTGCTGTTTTGACCACTGTGTGTCTCTTCTGTTGTTAGGTTGTAGAACTGACGCTGCTGTTTTGACCACTGTGTGTCTCTTCTGTTGTTAGGTTGTAGAACTGACACTGCTGTTTTGACCACTGTGTGTCTCTTCTGTTGTTAGGTTGTAGAACTGACGCTGCTGTTTTGACCACTGTGTGTCTCTTCTGTTGTTAGGTTGTAGTACTGACGCTGCTGTTTTGACCACTGTGTGTCTCTTCTGTTGTTAGGTTGTAGAACTGACGCTGCTGTTTTGACCACTGTGTGTCTCTTCTGTTGTAAGGTTGTAGAACTGACGCTGCTGTTTTGACCACTGTGTGTCTCTTCTGTTGTAAGGTTGTAGAACTGACGCTGCTGTTTTGACCACTGTGTGTCTCTTCTGTTGTTAGGTTGTAGAACTGACGCTGCTGTTTTGACCACTGTGTGTCTCTTCTGTTGTTAGGTTGTAGAACTGACGCTGCTGTTTTGACCACTGTGTGTCTCTTCTGTTGTAAGGTTGTAGTACTGACGCTGCTGTTTTGACCACTGTGTGTCTCTTCTGTTGTTAGGTTGTAGAACTGACGCTGCTGTTTTGACCACTGTGTGTCTCTCCTGTTGTAAGGTTGTAGAACTGACGCTGCTGTTTTGACCACTGTGTGTCTCTTCTGTTGTAAGGTTGTAGAACTGACGCTGCTGTTTTGACCACTGTGTGTCTCTCCTGTTGTTAGGTTGTAGAACTGACGCTGCTGTTTTGACCACTGTGTGTCTCTTCTGTTGTAAGGTTGTAGTACTGACGCTGCTGTTTTGACCACTGTGTGTCTCTTCTGTTGTTAGGTTGTAGAACTGACGCTGCTGTTTTGACCACTGTGTGTCTCTTCTGTTGTTAGGTTGTAGAACTGACACTGCTGTTTTGACCACTGTGTGTCTCTTCTGTTGTTAGGTTGTAGAACTGACGCTGCTGTTTTGACCACTGTGTGTCTCTTCTGTTGTTAGGTTGTAGTACTGACGCTGCTGTTTTGACCACTGTGTGTCTCTTCTGTTGTTAGGTTGTAGAACTGACGCTGCTGTTTTGACCACTGTGTGTCTCTCCTGTTGTCAGGTTGTAGTACTGACGCTGCTGTTTTGACCACTGTGTGTCTCTTCTGTTGTAAGGTTGTAGAACTGACGCTGCTGTTTTGACCACTGTGTGTCTCTTCTGTTGTAAGGTTGTAGAACTGACGCTGCTGTTTTGACCACTGTGTGTCTCTTCTGTTGTTAGGTTGTAGTACTGACGCTGCTGTTTTGACCACTGTGTGTCTCTTCTGTTGTTAGGTTGTAGTACTGACGCTGCTGTTTTGACCACTGTGTGTCTCTTCTGTTGTTAGGTTGTAGTACTGACGCTGCTGTTTTGACCACTGTGTGTCTCTTCTGTTGTTAGGTTGTAGAACTGACGCTGCTGTTTTGACCACTGTGTGTCTCTTCTGTTGTAAGGTTGTAGTACTGACGCTGCTGTTTTGACCACTGTGTGTCTCTTCTGTTGTTAGGTTGTAGAACTGACGCTGCTGTTTTGACCACTGTGTGTCTCTCCTGTTGTTAGGTTGTAGAACTGACGCTGCTGTTTTGACCACTGTGTGTCTCTTCTGTTGTAAGGTTGTAGTACTGACGCTGCTGTTTTGACCACTGTGTGTCTCTCCTGTTGTAAGGTTGTAGAACTGACGCTGCTGTTTTGACCACTGTGTGTCTCTCCTGTTGTAAGGTTGTAGAACTGACGCTGCTGTTTTGACCACTGTGTGTCTCTTCTGTTGTTAGGTTGTAGAACTGACGCTGCTGTTTTGACCACTGTGTGTCTCTTCTGTTGTAAGGTTGTAGAACTGACGCTGCTGTTTTGACCACTGTGTGTCTCTTCTGTTGTAAGGTTGTAGAACTGACGCTGCTGTTTTGACCACTGTGTGTCTCTTCTGTTGTTAGGTTGTAGAACTGACGCTGCTGTTTTGACCACTGTGTGTCTCTTCTGTTGTTAGGTTGTAGTACTGACGCTGCTGTTTTGACCACTGTGTGTCTCTTCTGTTGTTAGGTTGTAGAACTGACGCTGCTGTTTTGACCACTGTGTGTCTCTTCTGTTGTAAGGTTGTAGAACTGACGCTGCTGTTTTGACCACTGTGTGTCTCTTCTGTTGTTAGGTTGTAGAACTGACGCTGCTGTTTTGACCACTGTGTGTCTCTCCTGTTGTTAGGTTGTAGAACTGACGCTGCTGTTTTGACCACTGTGTGTCTCTTCTGTTGTTAGGTTGTAGAACTGACGCTGCTGTTTTGACCACTGTGTGTCTCTTCTGTTGTTAGGTTGTAGAACTGACGCTGCTGTTTTGACCACTGTGTGTCTCTTCTGTTGTTAGGTTGTAGAACTGACGCTGCTGTTTTGACCACTGTGTGTCTCTTCTGTTGTTAGGTTGTAGAACTGACGCTGCTGTTTTGACCACTGTGTGTCTCTCCTGTTGTTAGGTTGTAGTACTGACGCTGCTGTTTTGACCACTGTGTGTCTCTCCTGTTGTTAGGTTGTAGAACTGACGCTGCTGTTTTGACCACTGTGTGTCTCTTCTGTTGTAAGGTTGTAGAACTGACGCTGCTGTTTTGACCACTGTGTGTCTCTTCTGTTGTTAGGTTGTAGTACTGACGCTGCTGTTTTGACCACTGTGTGTCTCTTCTGTTGTTAGGTTGTAGAACTGACGCTGCTGTTTTGACCACTGTGTGTCTCTTCTGTTGTTAGGTTGTAGTACTGACGCTGCTGTTTTGACCACTGTGTGTCTCTTCTGTTGTTAGGTTGTAGAACTGACGCTGCTGTTTTGACCACTGTGTGTCTCTTCTGTTGTAAGGTTGTAGTACTGACGCTGTCTCTCTGTACTAACAGGTAGTCGTGACGCCGTGTTAACCTGTGTCTCTGTGTATTAACAGGTAGTCGTGACGCCGTGTTAACCCCTGTCTCTGTGTATTAACAGGTAGTCGTGACGCCGTGTTAACCTGTGTCTCTGTGTATTAACAGGTAGTCGTGACGCCGTGTTAACCCGTGTCTCTGTGTTTTAACAGGTAGTCGTGACGCCGTGTTAACCCCTGTCTCTGTGTTTTAACAGGTAGTCGTGACGCCGTGTTAACCTGTGTCTCTGTGTATTAACAGGTAGTCGTGACGCCGTGTTAACCCGTGTCTCTGTGTATTAACAGGTAGTCGTGACGCCGTGTTAACCTGTGTCTCTGTGTATTAACAGGTAGTCGTGACGCCGTGTTAACCCGTGTCTCTGTGTATTAACAGGTAGTCGTGACGCCGTGTTAACCCCTGTCTCTGTGTATTAACAGGTAGTCGTGATGCCGTGTTAACCTGTGTCTCTGTGTATTAACAGGTAGTCGTGACGCCGTGTTAACCCCTGTCTCTGTGTATTAACAGGTAGTCGTGACGCCGTGTTAACCTGTGTCTCTGTGTATTAACAGGTAGTCATGACGTCGTGTTAACCTGTGTCTCTGTGTATTAACAGGTAGTCTGGAAGCCGTGTTAACCTGTGTCTCTGTGTATTAACAGGTAGTCGTGACGCCGTGTTAACCTGTGTCTCTGTGTATTAACAGGTAGTCATGATGCTGTGTTAACCTGTGTCTCTGTGTATTAACAGGTAGTCATGATGCTGTGTTAACCTGTGTCTCTGTGTATTAACAGGTAGTCGTGACGCCGTGTTAACCTGTGTCTCTGTGTATTAACAGGTAGTCGTGACGCCGTGTTAACCTGTGTCTCTGTGTATTAACAGGTAGTCGTGACGCCGTGTTAACCTGTGTCTCTGTGTATTAACAGGTAGTCGTGACGCCGTGTTAACCTGTGTCTCTGTGTATTAACAGGTAGTCGTGACGCCGTGTTAACCTGTGTCTCTGTGTATTAACAGGTAGTCGTGACGCCGTGTTAACCTGTGTCTCTGTGTATTAACAGGTAGTCGTGACGCCGTGTTAACCTGTGTCTCTGTGTATTAACAGGTAGTCGTGACGCCGTGTTAACCCGTGTCTCTGTGTATTAACAGGTAGTCGTGACGCCGTGTTAACCCGTGTCTCTGTGTATTAACAGGTAGTCGTGACGCCGTGTTAACCTGTGTCTCTGTGTATTAACAGGTAGTCGTGACGCCGTGTTAACCTGTGTCTCTGTGTATTAACAGGTAGTCGTGACGCCGTGTTAACCTGTGTCTCTGTGTATTAACAGGTAGTCGTGACGCCGTGTTAACCTGTGTCTCTGTGTATTAACAGGTAGTCGTGACGCCGTGTTAACCTGTGTCTCTGTGTATTAACAGGTAGTCGTGACGCCGTGTTAACCTGTGTCTCTGTGTATTAACAGGTAGTCGTGACGCCGTGTTAACCTGTGTCTCTGTGTATTAACAGGTAGTCGTGACGCCGTGTTAACCTGTGTCTCTGTGTATTAACAGGTAGTCGTGATGCTGCTAGAGACGAGTGAACATGATCAGGTGACTCGGCTGTTTGACCGTCTGTCTGCTGTGGACAGTGATTCCTTCAGTAAGAACGATGTGCAGAACCTGGCCAACAAGTACATCTGACCTCTAACCTCTGACCCTGTCTGGCCTGCTGGAGCACGTCCCAAACAGGCCCCTATTACCTAGTGCACTATGGAGGGATTAAGGCGTCATTTGGGACGGTCGTAGGGCGCCTTCAACATCGCAGCAGACTTTAAATACGAGTCCAGACTGCAAATCACCTTGCATCATAAATAACTACAAAATATTATTTTATAGGTCAAGTCACAATTTACCCATGATACATCACGGTTTTGCTGTTCTCAAACACGGCCCTTCACTCTGGCCTGCGCCCTCCTGTCCTGCGTGAAGCTTCCGACATACTGGATCTATGCAACGTTACACAACATGACTCAGAAGCTGCTGAGCGTACGCAGGGCATTACGGACCCAAACCGACCTGTTTCTTTCTCTCAAGTTCTCTCGGATATAATATATCACATCTCTACTTACCGTTACTAGGTATTTCTCCTTCCAAAGACCTGTTTCTTTCTCTCAAGTTCTCTCGGATATAATATATCACATCTCTACTTACCGTTACTAGGTATTTCTCCTTCCAAAGACCTGTTTCTTTCTCTCAAGTTCTCTCGGATATAGTATCACATCTCTACCTACCGTTACTAGGTATTTCTCCTTCCAAAGACCTGTTTCTTTTAACCCGGATCTGTTTTAGCGTTAGTTGACTGGCAGTACATGTTGAAATGCTGTGAAATATTTAGCTTTTAGAACATTGATGCATAGATCTAATGTACAAGATATCTGCAAGCATCCCCTTCTGGGTCCATGTACTGCGGGCCAGCCCTTCTGGGTCCATGTACTGCGGGCCAGGTCCCTTCTGAGTCCATGTACTGCAGGCCAGCCCTTCTGGGTCCATGTACTGCGGGCCAGCCCTTCTGGGTCCATGTACTGCGGGCCAGCCCTTCTGGGTCCATGTACTGCGGGCCAGCCCTTCTGGGTCCATGTACTGCGGGCCAGGTCCCTTCTGGGTCCATGTACTGCGGGCCAGCCCTTCTGGGTCCATGTACTGCGGGTCAGCCCTTCTGGGTCCATGTACTGCGGGCCAGGTCCATTCTCCAGGCTGCAGAACCATTTCAAATCAGATAACAACCATAACAATTGTATGACTACTTTTCCAGGCTGCTTGACTGGCCAATAGGAGTTTGATTTGTACCGGGTTAGAAATCAAATGTGGAAGGGACAATGAATTCCAAGCTAGAACACATAACGACTTGAATTGACCGGGCTAGCGTTAGCCCCAGAGGCTATTCAGAAAACAACATTGTTGTATTACAGCTTTTATCATCCTGATATTAAACTAGATTAATGCATGCTGCATCAATCACAATATTAACCAGGCGTATAACAATCCAAAAAGCACTATTTCCTCTGGGGTTCAAGGAGTATTTACCATCCATTCTCTGTCTAGAAAGACAATGCTAGTTTTCCTCTGGGGTTCAAGGAGTATTTACCATCCATTCTCTGTCTAGAAAGACAATGCTAGTTTTGGCAGTTGCCTGCCAGTTCTGTGTATAACCCCACTTGTGTGAAAACAATGATGAAGCAACTTACAATGTGCACAATACTAATATGGGTATTATACGGTACTGCAAGTCAAGGTACATGCAAAGTAATTGTGTAAAAACATTTATCTTTTGAAGTTATGAAAATGCCCCAGCATCAGCCAGCCAGCCAGTCAGCCAGCCACCCTTCCATCTGCAGTAGTCAGCAGCCTAATGCTCTGTAACATGCAGCCAAAATGCCCCAGCCAGCCAGTCAGCCAGCCAGCCAGTCAGCCAGCCAGTCAGCCAGTCAGTCAGCCAGCAGAGCACCCTTCCTCCAGCAGTCTAATGCTCTGTAACATGCAGTCAAAATGCCCCAGCCAGCCAGTCAGTCAGCCAGCCAGCCAGTCAGCCAGCCAGTAGAGCACCCTTCCTTCAGCAGTAGTCAGCAGTCTAATGCTCTGTAACATGCAGTCATGCTCACAGTGGGGAGAAGAGAAGCAGCATCTTTGTCAGATGTGCCTTTGGATCTACACTGTTCTGTTGTGTACCCATTTCAGAGGTTCTGTTGTGTACCCATTTCAGAGGTTCTGTTGTGTACCCATTTCAGAGGTTCTGTTGTGTACCCATTTCAGAGGTTCTGTTGTGTACCCATTTCAGAGGTTCTGTTGTGTACCCATTTCAGAGGTTCTGTTGTGTACCCATTTCAGAGGTTCTGTTGTGTACCCATTTCAGAGGTTCTGTTGTGTACCCATTTCAGAGGTTCTGTTGTGTACCCATTTCAGAGGTTCTGTTGTGTACCCATTTCAGAGGTTCTGTTGTGTACCCATTTCAGAGGTTCTGTTGTGTACCCATTTCAGAGGTTCTGTTGTGTACCCATTTCAGAGGTTCTGTTGTGTACCCATTTCAGAGGTTCTGTTGTGTACCCATTTCAGAGGTTCTGTTGTGTACCCATTTCAGAGGTTCTGTTGTGTACCCATTTCAGAGGTTCTGTTGTGTACCCATTTCAGAGGTTCTGTTGTGTACCCATTTCAGAGGTTCTGTTGTGTATCCATTTCAGAGGTTCTGTTGTGTACCCATTTCAGAGGTTCTGTTGTGTACCCATTTCAGAGGTTCTGTTGTGTACCCATTTCAGAGGTTCTGTTGTGTACCCATTTCAGAGGTTCTGTTGTGTACCCATTTCAGAGGTTCTGTTGTGTACCCATTTCAGAGGTTCTGTTGTGTATCCATTTCAGAGGTTCTGTTGTGTATCCATTTCAGAGGTTCTGTTGTGTATCCATTTCAGATGTTCTGTTGTGTACCCATTTCAGAGGTTCTGTTGTGTATCGATTTCAGAGGTTCTGTTGTGTACCCATTTCAGAGGTTCTGTTGTGTACCCATTTCAGAGGTTCTGTTGTGTATCCATTTCAGAGGTTCTGTTGTGTACCCATTTCAGAGGTTCTGTTGTGTATCCATTTCAGAGGTTCTGTTGTGTATCCATTTCAGAGGTTCTGTTGTGTATCCATTTCAGATGTTCTGTTGTGTACCCATTTCAGAGGTTCTGTTGTGTATCCATTTCAGATGTTCTGTTGTGTACCCATTTCAGAGGTTCTGTTGTGTACCCATTTCAGAGGTTCTGTTGTGTACCCATTTCAGAGGTTCTGTTGTGTACCCATTTCAGAGGTTCTGTTCGTTGCAGAAGAAAATTGTATATTTAAAAACATTTAAAATGACTTGTCAAAATATTATAGTGTGTTCTTTCTTTCTTTGTCCACCTCAAAAGTAATCTAAATAAATGAATGTACCATGTTGAATTCAGGGAGACGAGCGGAGCGGCAGCTGTTTGTAGCCTAAAGCGATAGCTGCATGGTCAGCGGGCTAGAGGCTCAGCGGGCTAGAGGCTCAGCGGGCTAGAGGCTCAGGGAGGGAGACGCTTGGTTTAACCATTCTATAGCGATAGCTGCATGGTCAGCGGGCTAGAGGCTCAGGGAGGGAGACGCTTGGTTTAACCATTCTATAGCTATAGCTGCATGGTCAGCGGGCTAGCGGCTCAGGGAGGGAGACGCTTGGTTTAACCATTCTATAGCAATAGCTGCATGGTCAGCGGGCTAGAGGCTCAGGGAGGGAGACGCTTGGTTTAACCATTCTATAGCGATAGCTGCATGGTCAGCGGACTAGCGGCTCAGTGAGGGAGACGCTTGGTTTAACCATTCTATAGCAATACCTGCATGGTCAGCGGGCTAGCGGCTCAGGGAGGGAGACGCTTGGTTTAACCATTCTATAGCGATAGCTGCATGGTCAGCGGGCTAGCGGCTCAGGGAGGGAGACGCTTGGTTTAACCAGTCTATAGCGATAGCTGCATGGTCAGCGGGCTAGCGGCTCAGTGAGGGAGACGCTTGGTTTAACCATTCTATAGCAATACCTGCATGGTCAGCGGGCTAGCGGCTCAGGGAGGGAGACGCTTGGTTTAACCATTCTATAGCGATAGCTGCATGGTCAGCGGGCTAGAGGCTCAGGGAGGGAGACGCTTGGTTTAACCATTCTATAGCGATAGCTGCATGGTCAGCGGGCTAGCGGCTCAGGGAGGGAGACGCTTGGTTTAACCATTCTATTCTGCTAAATATGTAAAAACGTGTTTTAAGTCAAAAATGTAAATGGTTCTTTAACAATAAAACTGGGATAAAGAAATACTTTATACAGGCTTATTTCTCTGATACTATACGAATATATTAATGTTATGAAAAACTGAATAAAACTGAACACCAATTGTCCTCTTGATTCTTATTGTTACTAAAACTGATATCTGCCTCAGAATGCTGTTCGTTGACTACAGCTCAGCGTTCAACACCATAGTGCCCACGAAGCTAAGGACCCTGGGACTAAACACCTCCCTCTGCAACTGGATCCTGGACTTCCTGACGGGCCGCCCCCCAGGTGGTAAGGTTAGGTAACAACACGTCTGCTACGCTGATCCTTAACACAGGGGTGTGTACTTAGTCCCTCCCTGTTCACCCACGACTGCCACGCTGATCTTCAACACTGGGGCCCCTCCTGTACTCCCTGTTCACTCATGACTGCGCGGCCAAACACGACTCCAACACCATCATTCAATTTGCTGATGACACAACAGTGGTAAGCCTGATCACCGACAAGGATGAGACGACCTATATGGAGGAGATCAGAGACCTGGCAGTGTGGTGCCAGGACAACAACCTCTCCCTCAACGATGAGACAGCCTATAGGGAGGAGGGCAGAGACCTGGCAGTGTGGTGCCAGGACAACAACCTCTCCCTCAACGATGAGACAGCCTATAGGGAGGAGGGCAGAGACCTGGCAGTGTGGTGCCAGGACAACAACCTCTCCCTCAACGATGAGACAGCCTATAGGGAGGAGATCAGAGACCTGGCAGTGTGGTGCCAGGACAACAACCTCTCCCTCAATGTGAACAAGACTAAGGAGCTGATCGTGGACTACAGGAAAAGGTGGGCCGAACAGGCTGTAGTGGAGCCGGTCGAGAGTTAAGTTCCTCGGTGTCCACATCACCAACAAACTATCATGGTCCAAACACAGCAAGACAGTCGTGAAGAGGGCACGACAAAACCTATTCCCCCTCAGGAGACTGAAAAGATTTGGCATGGGTCCCCAGATCCTCAAAAGGTTCTACAGCTGCACCATCGAGAGCATCCTCACCGGTTGCAACACCGCTTGGTATGGCAACTGCTCGGCATCTGACCGTAAGGCGCTACAGAGGGTAGTGCGTACCGTCCACTACATCACTGGGGCCAAGCTTCCTGCCATCCAGGCCCTATATACTAGGAGGTGTCAGAGATAAGCCCATAAAATTGCCAGAGACTCCAATCACCCTAGTCATAGACCATTCTCTCTGCTACCACACGGCAAGCAGTACCGGAGCGCCAAGTCTAGCACCGTCATAGGATTCCACCTTTCCAACAAGACAGTTTGTAAAATTTCTACCCTGCTTAGAGCTGCCCCGGTCAACTGTAAGTGCTGTTATTGTGAAGTGGAAACATCTAGAAGCAACAACGTAGGCAACACAAGCTCACCGAACTGGACCGCTGAGTGCTGAAACGCGTCTGTCCTCGGTTGCAACGCTCGCTACCGAGTTCCAAACCGCCTCTGGAAGCAACGTCAGCACAACAACTGTTGGTCGGGAGCTTCATGAAATGGGTTTCCATGGCAGAGCAGCCGCACACAAGCCTAAAATCACCATGCGCAATGCCAAGCGTCGGCTGGAGTGGTGTAAAGCTCACCGCCATTGGACTCTGGAGCAGTGGAAACGCGTTCTCAGGAGTGATGAATTACGCTTCACCATCTGGCAGTCCGACAGACGAATCTGGGTTTGGTGGATGCCAGGAGAACGCTACCTGCCCCAATACGTAATGCCAACTGTAAAGTTTGGTGGAGGAGGAATAATGGTCTGGGGCTGTTTTTCATGGTTCGGGCCCCTTAGTTCCAGTGAAGGGAAATCTTAACGCTACAGCATACAATGACATTCTAGACGATTCTGTGCTTCCAACTTTGTGGCAACAGTTTGGGGAAGGCCCTTTCCTGTTTCAGCATGACAATGCCCCCATGAACAAAGCGAGGTCCATACAGAAATGGTTTGTCAAGATCGGTGTGGAAGAACTTGACTGGCCTGCACAGAGCCCTGACCTCAACCCCATCGAACCCCTTTGGGATGAATTGGAACACCGACTACAAGCCAGGCCTAATCACCCAACATCAGTGCCCGACCTCACTAATGCTCTTGTTGCTGAATGGAAGCAAGTCCCCGCAGCAATGTTCCAACATCTAGTGGAAAGCCTTCCCAGAAGAGTGGAGGCTGTTATAGCAGCAATGTTCCAACATCTAGTGGAAAGCCTTCCCTGAAGAGTGGAGGCTGTTATAGCAGCAATGTTCCAACATCTAGTGGAAAGCCTTCCCAGAAGAGTGGAGGCTGTTATAGCAGCAATGTTCCAACATCTAGTGGAAAGCCTTCCCTGAAGAGTGGAGGCTGTTATAGCAGCAATGTTCCAACATCTAGTGGAAAGCCTTCCCAGAAGAGTGGAGGCTGTTATAGCAGCAATGTTCCAACATCTAGTGGAAAGCCTTCCCAGAAGAGTAGAGGCTGTTATAGCAGCAATGTTCCTACATCTAGTGGAAAGCCTTCCCAGAAGAGTGGAGGCTGTTATAGCAGCAATGTTCCAACATCTAGTGGAAAGCCTTCCCAGAAGCGTGGAGGCTGTTATAGCAGCAATGTTCCAACATCTAGTGGAAAGCCTTCCCAGAAGAGTGGAGGCTGTTATAGCAGCAATGTTCCAACATCTAGAGGAAAGCCTTCCCAGAAGAGTGGAGGCTGTTATAGCAGCAATGTTCCAACATCTAGTAGAAAGCCTTCCCAGAAGAGTGGAGGCTGTTATAGCAGCAATGTTCCAACATCTAGTAGAAAGCCTTCCCAGAAGAGTGGAGGCTGTTATAGCAGCAATGTTCCAACATCTAGTGGAAAGCCTTCCCAGAAGAGTGGAGGCTGTTATAGCAGCAATGTTCCAACATCTAG
This sequence comes from Salvelinus alpinus, assembly GCF_045679555.1. NCBI lineage: Eukaryota > Metazoa > Chordata > Actinopteri > Salmoniformes > Salmonidae > Salvelinus > Salvelinus alpinus. The sequence goes on along the minus strand of NC_092089.1, from coordinate 4,822,345 downwards.
TAGAAAGCCTTCCCAGAAGAGTGGAGGCTGTTATAGCAGCAATGTTCCAACATCTAGTGGAAAGCCTTCCCAGAAGAGTGGAGGCTGTTATAGCAGCAATGTTCCAACATCTAGTAGAAAGCCTTCCCAGAAGAGTGGAGGCTGTTATAGCAGCAATGTTCCAACATCTAGTGGAAAGCCTTCCCAGAAGAGTGGAGGCTGTTATAGCAGCAATGTTCCAACATCTAGTGGAAAGCCGTCCCAGAAGAGTGGAGTCTGTTATAGCAGCAATGTTCCAACATCTAGTGGAAAGCCTTCCCAGAAGAGTGGAGGCTGTTATAGCAGCAATGTTCCAACATCTAGTGGAAAGCCTTCCCAGAAGAGTGGAGGCTGTTATAGCAGCAATGTTCCAACATCTAGTGGAAAGCCTTCCCAGAAGAGTGGAGGCTGTTATAGCAGCGATGTTCCAACATCTAGTGGAAAGCCTTCCCAGAAGAGTGGAGGCTGTTATAGAAGCGATGTTCCAACATCTAGTGGAAAGCCTTCCCAGAAGAGTGGAGGCTGTTATAGCAGCGATGTTCCAACATCTAGTGGAAAGCCTTCCCAGAAGAGTGGAGGCTGTTATAGCAGCAATGTTCCAACATCTAGTGGAAAGCCTTCCCAGAAGAGTGGAGGCTGTTATAGCAGCAATGTTCCAACATCTAGTGGAAAGCCTTCCCAGAAGAGTGGAGGCTGTTATAGCAGCAATGTTCCAACATCTAGTGGAAAGCCTTCCCAGAAGAGTGGAGGCTGTTATAGCAGCAATGGTCCAACATCTAGTGGAAAGCCTTCCCAGAAGAGTGGAGGCTGTTATAGCAGCAATGTTCCTACATCTAGTGGAAAGCCTTCCCAGAAGAGTGGAGGCTGTTACAGCAGCAATGTTCCAACATCTAGTGGAAAGCCTTCCCAGAAGAGTGGAGGCTGTTATAGCAGCAATGTTCCAACATCTAGTGGAAAGCCTTCCCAGAAGAGTGGAGGCTGTTATAGCAGCAATGTTCCAACATCTAGTGGAAAGCCTTCCCAGAAGAGTGGAGGCTGTTATAGCAGCGATGTTCCAACATCTAGTGGAAAGCCTTCCCAGAAGAGTGGAGGCTGTTATAGAAGCGATGTTCCAACATCTAGTGGAAAGCCTTCCCAGAAGAGTGGAGGCTGTTATAGCAGCGATGTTCCAACATCTAGTGGAAAGCCTTCCCAGAAGAGTGGAGGCTGTTATAGCAGCAATGTTCCAACATCTAGTGGAAAGCCTTCCCAGAAGAGTGGAGGCTGTTATAGCAGCAATGTTCCAACATCTAGTGGAAAGCCTTCCCAGAAGAGTGGAGGCTGTTATAGCAGCAAAAGGGGGGAAACCAACTCCATATTAATGCCAGTGAGTTTGTAATGAGATGTTAGATACTTTTTGGACATGTCATTGATGTTTTGGATGAGCTGCGGGTCACATCCTCTTTTGTCAGCCTTCCTTCCTGCGGTGATAAGTGGCAGAGTAACAGCGCTGTTTGTCAGACCAGGAGACATCACGAAAATACGGTCTTCTCACGAAAACCTCTGTAACGTCCAAAAGGTTTGCCCTACAAACTAAATGTGACCCTCCTGTAGAAAGGGGAGACTCTCACGAAAATACGGTCTTCTCACGAAAACCTCTGTAACGTCCAAAAGGTTTGCCCTACAAACTAAATGTGACCCTCCTGTAGAAAGGGGAGACTCTCACAAATACGACAGTCTTCTCATCTGAAGGTAAACTGGTACCGGTTTTAAAATGATCAAATTACGTTTTTTGCACCCCAAAAAGGGGTTAAAATGTAGAAGACAAATATATATAATTCCTGAGCCTTCTTATATCTCATAGAGGACACCTTATTCCTTAATTAAGATAGAAACTCAAAATAGACAGTCAAAAAAATCTACGGGCTATAGCAGTAAAGACCAAATGCAGTATTTTATCAAATCATTTCCTGATATTTGTTTTTGATACCTACAGGGGTAATATAAGTCTAAATGATCCCTGGTACGACCCTCTTAAAACAATTCCACATGTTATCTCAGTAGAACCTCCTGAAGACTCACATGCTGGTCTGCGATTCATTAAACTAGATCAGCAGTTCCATGTCACTAATACTGTATTTCAGTGTCCTTCTCCAAGCCCCTAGAACACAGTGCAATGTGTTCCAGCAGTCATTCAGTCTCCACATTGAGACCATTAACAACAACCGTAGGGAGGAGAACGACCAGGAAAAGTTAAGAGATATTTAATTTTTTTAGATTATGCATTTACACACATTGTAAAAAAGGAAATTAGCAAACTAATATACAGATACCCTTAAATTAAATTCTAGCCTGGTCCCAGATCTGTTTGTGTCGTCTTTCCAACTCCTTTGGTCATTGCCACATCAAACACAGATCTGGGGACAGGATGTCATTCTGCACAAATTAGAATATCTACCTGGCACTAGTGTTTAAAGTATAGGACAGGAAATGGACAGGGCAGAGCATTAAACAACAGGAAATGGACAGGGCAGAGAATTAAACCAGCAGGAAATGGACAGGGCAGAGAATGAAACAGGAAATGGACAGGACAGAGAATTAAACAGGAAATGAACAGGACAGAGAATTAAACAGGAAATGAACAGGACAGAGAATTAAACAGGAAATGGACATTACAGAGAATGAAACAGGAAATAACCCCAAACAACACGTGTGAGGGGAGGGGAGGAGAGGAGAGGCAGCAGCATTTAAATCAGTCCAGAGATGTCATCCTTCAGCTTCATGTCTTCATAGCCCGGCAGGAGACACGGAACAGACGCCATGCGGCCCTGACACCACACTCTTCTCTATATAGTGCACTACCTGTGCACTGTGTCGGGGAATAGGCTGCCATTTGGGACACAGACAGGAATAGAGGAGGGGGGGAACCCAACTGATGATATCCACATACATACTCTGAGCATTGCAGTACATTTAATGTAACAAGTCTGGTTAACAGCAGGTGCGTAGGCAGACTCTGGCCTCCCGTTATTTGCGTAGCATTTGTAAAGCGTATTGGACAACAAAACACCAAAAAAAGCAGTCTGTATATATTCCTTTTATTTGACCACATGGTGTAGAAATGCTGCACCAGGTGGACTCTGGGCGATGGCAAACAGACGTCATCAAGGGTTACCAGGAACAAGACTTCTCAAGAGCCCGAGTGCTGTCTTTGGTAGGCAATTGAACAAGACGTGTAAGTCTAGCACAGTATTATGAAGCCCTCCTAGTCCGGTATCTCTCTCATGGTCAGAGAGACCATCTGAAATATGTTGTTTTAGGGTTTTTTAAAGTCTAGAAGACATGGGAGAGATGCAGACGATTAGAAAGAGGAAAAACTGCTTTTCCTTTTCAAAAGGCACAATGAGTCATAACCAATGTATATAAAACCCTGGATTGCTGATGTTATGTATTGGCCATTGAGACGTTTTGAAGCCACCGGTCGGCCATGTTGGCTCTCTCCATTAGGAGCAGGCCTCCATATGAATGAATGGAATTCCACAGTATTTCAAATCAAACATTTCAAGGACAACATAACGTGTATTTAAGTATTTTTTGTTGTTGTAGTTGGGGACAGTAACATTAATCTAAAAAGGAAAATAGACCTCCCGGGTGGCGCAGTGGTCTAGGGCACTGCATCCCAGTGCTAGCTGCGCCACCAGAGTCTCTGGGTTCGCGCCCAGGCTGAGCTGGGTTCGCGCCCAGGCTCTGTCGCAGCCGGCCGCAACCGGGAGGTCCGTGGGGCGACGCACAATCGGCATAGCGTCGTCCGGGTTAGGGAGGGTTTGGCCGGTAGGGATATCCTTGTCTCAGTATGTAAAATGTAATAAAAATGTATGCACTCTACTGTAAGTCGCTCTGGATAAGAGCGTCTGCTAAATGACTAAAATGTAAATGTTATATTTTTTATTTTATTTGTATGTTTAGCTCACATAATATAATGTAAAAGTTCACATTAAGGTGTCTGTAATGGAATACATGTTGTAAAAACCAATTAATAAATGCATTTCTTTAGCTTCCAAAACATATATATATATTTTTTTACAATGGAGAGGGGAGAGCCAAGATGGAGGCACGGTGGCTTCAACACAATGGAGAGGGGAGAGCCAAGATGGAGGCACGGTGGCTTCAACACAATGGAGAGGGGAGAGCCAAGATGGAGGCACGGTGGCTTCAACACAATGGAGAGGGGAGAGCCAAGATGGAGGCGCGGTGGCTTCAACACAATGGAGAGGGGAGAGCCAAGATGGAGGCACGGTGGCTTCAACACAATGGAGAGGGGAGAGCCAAGATGGAGGCACGGTGGCTTCAACACAATGGAGAGGGGAGAGCCAAGATGGAGGCACGGTGGCTTCAACCCAATGGAGAGCCAAGATGGAGGCACGGTGACTTCAACACAATGGAGAGGGGAGAGCCAAGATGGAGGCACGGTGGCTTCAACCCAATGGAGAGGGGAGAGCCAAGATGGAGGCACGGTAGCTTCAACCCAATGGAGAAGGGAGAGCCAAGATGGAGGCACGATGGCTTCAACCCAATGGAGAGGGGAGAGCCAAGATGGAGGCACGATGGCTTCAACCCAATGGAGAGGGGAGAGCCAAGATGGAGGCACGGTGGCTTCAACACAGCGCCCCCTGTCAGTCATCTAGTGTATATATAAACCATTGGTTATAACAGATATGAAAGTTATCTTATTATGTGAAGTGAAAGCTTCTTCAGCATTTTAATTTATAAACACATTTTTATTTTACTGAAGGTTGTAAAATATTTGTTAAACAATTTCAAGGAAGTGGCTCTCTGATTGGTGAGTTGTGGCTATTATAATTAACCCTTATAATAGGTACAAATCATCACTTAACAGAAGTGGCCTAATTATAAACTCATTTTAAACCTGATAAGAACAGTAAGGAGGGTGTGGCCTGGTTCATATTAAAAGTTAAACTTTGCGTTTTGAGAGCTTGAAGGTTCCTGAACGTTGCGTCCTGATCCCCAGCTTGACTGACCGTCCGCCCGGAGGTTGGTTGATGTTTTTCTCTGCTATCAGACACAGAGGGGAGACGGACACCTCCGGACAGGGGGAGGAGACGGGGGAGTGAGGAGGGGAGACGGACACCTCCGGACAGGGGGAGGAGACGGGGGAGTGAGGAGGGGAGACGGACACCTCCGGACAGGGGGAGGAGACGGGGGAGTGAGGAGGGGAGACGGACACCTCCGGACAGGGGGAGGAGACGGGGGAGTGAGGAGGGGAGACGGACACCTCCGTACAGGGTGAGGGGCCGGGGGAGGAGGTGCAGGGGGAGTGAGGATGGGAGAGGACACCTTGGGGTGAGGGTAACGTCTCCAGCCGGTCTCCCTCTACTTCAGGCAGAGGGCTGACTGTGGCCCAGCGGGTGTGGTAGTCAGAGGAGGATCCATGGCTACAGGACGTCTTCCTGATGTCCAGGTCAGAGCCACCGCTGAACTCTGACAAGTGGGACGAGTGAGAGTCGGCTACGGAGGGGAGAGAGCCGCTGAGGGAGGGAGAGGACAGGGGGGAGGGGAGAGAGCCGCTGAGGGAGGGAGAGGACAGGGGGGAGGGGAGAGGACAGGGGGAGGGGAGAGAGCCGCTGAGGGAGGGAGAGGACAGGGGGGAGGGGAGAGGACAGGGGGAGGGGAGAGGACAGGGGGAGGGGAGAGGACAGGGGGAGGGGAGAGGACAGGGGGAGGGTAGAGAGCCGCTGAGGGAGGGAGAGGACAGGGGGGAGGGGGGAGGACAGGGGGAGGGGAGAGGACAGGGGGAGGGGAGAGGACAGGGGGAGGGGAGAGGACAGGGGGAGGGGAGAGGACAGGGGGAGGGGAGAGGACAGGGGGAGGGGAGAGGACAGGGGGAGGGTAGAGAGCCGCTGAGGGAGGGAGAGGACAGGGGGGAGGGGGGAGGACAGGGGGAGGGGAGAGGACAGGGGGAGGGTAGAGAGCCGCTGAGGGAGGGAGAGGACAGGGGGGAGGGGGGAGGACAGGGGGAGGGTAGAGAGCCGCTGAGGGAGGGAGAGGACAGGGGGGAGGGGGGAGGACAGGGGGAGGGTAGAGAGCCGCTGAGGGAGGGAAAGGACAGGGGGGAGGGGAGAGGACAGGGGGAGGGTAGAGAGCCGCTGAGGGAGGGAGAGTCAGACTCGGAGGAGTTGGTGCTCTGCTGCTCAAGGAGCCGAGCGTCCATATCCTCCCTGGTCTCCTGTATCTCAGAGCCTCCTCCCTTCTTCAGCTTGCTTTTACTCTTCTTCCCCGAGGAAGAGGAGGACTTGGCGGTGCCATCCTGGCCCTCTGAGGGGCATCCAGAGGGGCAGGACCAGCCACAGCGCCCAGCGTCTCTCCCATCATCCATAGCGTGGCAGTGTAGTTGACCAGCAGACTTACCCGGCTCTATGTCCACCTGCACCTCCATACTGGTCCCGTCTCTACACAGGAGACAAAACACCACCAGACAGAAAGGAAGAGTCAAGTGGGACACACGTTTACAGGGTGAGACACAACACGTCCCCCGTGGAGATATCGTTGAACAGTTCATATTTCTAAAGACATTGCCCTGACCTGTAATGGAGCACGGATCCAGCCATTGCTTTGGTGCTGGTGATGTCACTGATTGTCCCCAAGCTGAAGGTGGCCGACTCTCCGCTGAGACTACACCTCTCCTTCTGGACATCCGCCTGGACCTCCAACCTGGAGCAGGGGACGGGAGGGGAGAGGACAGGGGGAGGAGAGGAGGGGAGAGGACAGGAGGGGAGAGGAGAGGGGGGAGGAGAGGAGGGGAGAGGAGAGGACAGGAGGGGAGAGGAAAGGAGGAGGGGGGGGAGGAGAGGAGGGGAGAGGAGAGGACAGGAGGGGAGGGGAGAGAGGACAGGAGGGGAGAGAGGAGAGGAAAGGAGGGGAGAGAGGAGAGGAAAGGAGGGGAGAGAGGAGAGGACAGGAGGGGAGAGAGGAGAGGACAGGAGGGGAGAGAGGAGAGGACAGGAGGGGAGAGAGGACAGGGGGGAGGAGGGGAGAGGAGAGGAGGGGAGAGAGGATAGGGGGGAGGAGGGGAGAGGAGAGGAGGGGAGGGGAGATGAGAGGACAGGAGGGGAGGGGAGAGAGGACGGGGGGAGAGGAGAGGACAGGAGGGGAGAGAGGACAGCAGGGGACAGGGGACAGGGGGAGGGAGAGGAGAGGACAGGAGGGGAGAGAGGACAGCAGGGGACAGGGGACAGGGGACAGACCTTGTGTATTTTGCCAGTCACGATACACACAATACAAGGTGCATACAGCCAGATGGATCTACAGCCACACAAACACCTGACAGTAAGGTTGTAATTATGTCCAGTCCTGCTGCCCAGTCTCTCATTAGCCGACCCGAACACTGACCCGCTGAGCTGGCCGACCCCCAACACTGACCCGCTGAGGTAGCCGACCCCCAACACTGACCCGCTGAGGTAGCCGACCCCCAACACTGACCCGCTGAGGTAGCCGACCCCCAACACTGACCCGCTGAGGTAGCCGACCCCCAACACTGACCCGCTGAGGTAGCCGACCCCCAACACTGACCCGCTGAGGTAGCCTACCCCCAACACTGACCCGCTGAGGTAGCCGACCCCCAACACTGACCCGCTGAGGTAGCCGACCCCCAACACTGACCCGCTGAGGTAGCCGACCCCCAACACTGACCCGCTGAGGTAGCCGACCCCGAACACTGACCCGCTGAGATAGCCGACCCCCGAACACTGACCCGCTGAGGTAGCCGACCCCCAACACTGACCCGCTGAGGTAGCCGACCCCGAACACTGACCCGCTGAGGTAGCCGACCCCGAACACTGACCCGCTGAGATAGCCGACCCCCGAACACTGACCCGCTGAGGTAGCCGACCCCCAACACTGACCCGCTGAGGTAGCCGACCCCCAACACTGACCCGCTGAGGTAGCCGACCCCCCAACACTGACCCGCTGAGGTAGCCGACCCCCAACACTGACCCGCTGAGGTAGCCGACCCCCAACACTGACCCGCTGAGGTAGCCGACCCCCAACACTGACCCGCTGAGGTAGCCGACCCCCAACACTGACCCGCTGAGGTAGCCGACCCCCAACACTGACCCGCTGAGTTAGCCGACCCCCAACACTGACCCGCTGAGGTAGCCGACCCCCAACACTGACCCGCTGAGGTAGCCGACCCCCAACACTGACCCGCTGATATAGCCGACCCCCAACACTGACCCGCTGAGATAGCCGACCCCCAACACTGACCCGCTGAGCTGGCCGACCCCCAACACTGACCCGCTGAGGTAGCCGACCCCCAACACTGACCCGCTGAGGTAGCCGACCCCCAACACTGACCCGCTGAGGTAGCCGACCCCCAACACTGACCCGCTGAGGTAGCCGACCCCCAACACTGACCCGCTGAGGTAGCCGACCCCGAACACTGACCCGCTGAGATAGCCGACCCCCGAACACTGACCCGCTGAGGTAGCCGACCCCCAACACTGACCCGCTGAGGTAGCCGACCCCGAACACTGACCCGCTGAGGTAGCCGACCCCGAACACTGACCCGCTGAGATAGCCGACCCCCGAACACTGACCCGCTGAGGTAGCCGACCCCCAACACTGACCCGCTGAGGTAGCCGACCCCCAACACTGACCCGCTGAGGTAGCCGACCCCCCAACACTGACCCGCTGAGGTAGCCGACCCCCAACACTGACCCGCTGAGGTAGCCGACCCCCAACACTGACCCGCTGAGGTAGCCGACCCCCAACACTGACCCGCTGAGGTAGCCGACCCCCAACACTGACCCGCTGAGGTAGCCGACCCCCAACACTGACCCGCTGAGTTAGCCGACCCCCAACACTGACCCGCTGAGGTAGCCGACCCCCAACACTGACCCGCTGAGGTAGCCGACCCCCAACACTGACCCGCTGATATAGCCGACCCCCAACACTGACCCGCTGAGATAGCCGACCCCCAACACTGACCCGCTGAGATAGCCGACCCCCCAACACTGACCCGCTGAGGTAGCCGACCCCCAACACTGACCCGCTGAGGTAGCCGACCCCGAACACTGACCCGCTGAGGTAGCCGACCCCGAACACTGACCCGCTGAGGTAGCCGACCCCGAACACTGACCCGCTGAGGTAGCCGACCCCGAACACTGACCCGCTGAGGTAGCCGATGCTGGCTCCAGTACTGACCTGTTCAGGTAGTTGACCATGGCGCTGCCAGACAGAGATCCGGTGATGCTGGCTCCAGCCAGGGCCATGGTGGAGGCGTTCTCACTCAGGTTGTCCCTCATGGCGCCCATCCGGTCCACGTGGCTCCCGCTGGCACTCAGACTGCCCGTCATGCCCCCCACGCTACCCTCTCCGATGCTGGGGTTGTTCCTGGTGTCCGCCACTGAGGTCGTGTCTGAGGAGACGGGGGAGAGAGGAGGAGTTCATCAGAGCTGCTCTATATAAAAACAAAAATAAGACTAGACTTTCTCTTGTTGGTTCCCTCCCTTCTCCGGCCTCGTCTTTTCTAGAAGGTCTGCAGCAAGGTCTTTCTCTTGTTGGTTCCCTCCCTTCTCCGGCCTCGTCTTTTCTAGAAGGTCTGCAGCAAGGTCTTTCTCTTGTTGGTTCCCTCCCTTCTACGGCCTCGTCTTTTCTAGAAGGTCTGCAGCAAGGTCTTTCTCTTGTTGGTTCCCTCCCTTCTACGGCCTCGTCTTTTCTAGAAGGTCTGCAGCAAGGTCTTTCTCTTGTTGGGTCTCTCCCTTCTACGGCCTCGTCTTTTCTAGAAGGTCTGCAGCAAGGTCTTTCTCTTGTTGGTTCTCACCCTTCTACGGCCTCGTCTTTTCTAGAAGGTCTGCAGCAAGGTCTTTCTCTTGTTGGTTCTCACCCTTCTACGGCCTCGTCTTTTCTAGAAGGTCTGCAGCAAGGTCTTTCTCTTGTTGGGTCTCTCCCTTCTACGGCCTCGTCTTTTCTAGAAGGTCTGCAGCAAGGTCTTTCTCTTGTTGGTTCTCACCCTTCTACGGCCTCGTCTTTTCTAGAAGGTCTGCAGCAAGGTCTTTCTCTTGTTGGTTCTCACCCTTCTACGGCCTCGTCTTTTCTAGAAGGTCTGCAGCAAGGTCTTTCTCTTGTTGGTTCCCTCCCTTCTACGGCCTCGTCTTTTCTAGAAGGTCTGCAGCAAGGTCTTTCTCTTGTTGGGTCTCTCCCTTCTACGGCCTCGTCTTTTCTAGAAGGTCTGCAGCAAGGTCTTTCTCTTGTTGGTTCTCACCCTTCTACGGCCTCGTCTTTTCTAGAAGGTCTGCAGCAAGGTCTTTCTCTTGTTGGTTCCCTCCCTTCTACGGCCTCGTCTTTTCTAGAAGGTCTGCAGCAAGGTCTTTCTCTTGTTGGTTCCCTCCCTTCTACGGCCTCGTCTTTTCTAGAAGGTCTGCAGCAAGGTCTTTCTCTTGTTGGTTCCCTCCCTTCTACGGCCTCGTCTTTTCTAGAAGGTCTGCAGCAAGGTCTTTCTCTTGTTGGGTCTCTCCCTTCTACGGCCTCGTCTTTTCTAGAAGGTCTGCAGCAAGGTCTTTCTCTTGAGTCAGCTAACAACTCATTCAGACTAAACATGAGGTTAGTCACAGTGTGTGTGTATGTGTGTGTGTGTGTGTGTGTGTGTGTGTGTGTGTGTGTGTGTGTGTGTGTGTGTGTGTGTGTGTGTGTGTGTGTGTGTGAGAGAGACGTACCAGTAGCTTGCGCCCCGCTCCCTGCGGTCATCTGGTTCTCGTCATCAAACTCGATGCGGACTCCTTTCCCGTTACCAGTGGAGACCCCACAGCCCCCGCTGCGACACAGAGAGATGGGCACCACGCCATAGACGTACGCCAGCATGATGGGCACACCGATGCCTGGACACACACACAGAGAGACAGTTAACCACCTCACACCCTTGGGAGGGACACTAGACAACCAGAGACCACTGTGTCTCCTAACAGCAGTCAGTCAGTCACTACCAGAGACCACTGTGTCTCCTAAGATCAGTCAGTCAGTCACTACCAGAGACCACTGTGTCTCCTAAACAGTCAGTCAGTCACTACCAGAGACCACTGTGTCTCCTAACAGCAGTCAGTCAGTCACTACCAGAGACCACTGTGTCTCCTAACAGCAGTCAGTCAGTCACTACCAGAGACCACTGTGTCTCCTAACAGCAGTCAGTCAGTCACTACCAGAGACCACTGTGTCTCCTAAGAGCAGTCAGTCAGTCACTACCAGAGACCACTGTGTCTCCTAAGAGCAGTCAGTCAGTCACTACCAGAGACCACTGTCTCCTAACAGCAGTCAGTCAGTCACTACCAGAGACCACTGTCTCCTAACAGCAGTCAGTCACTACCAGAGACCACTGTGTCTCCTAAGAGCAGTCAGTCAGTCACTACCAGAGACGACTGTGTCTCCTAACAGCAGTCAGTCACTACCAGAGACCACTGTCTCCTAACAGCAGTCAGTCACTACCAGAGACCACTGTGTCTCCTAACAGCAGTCAGTCACTACCAGAGACCACTGTGTCTCCTAACAGCAGTCAGTCACTACCAGAGACCACTGTGTCTCCTAAGAGCAGTCAGTCAGTCACTACCAGAGACCACTGTGTCTCCTAAGATCAGTCAGTCAGTCACTACCAGAGACCACTGTGTCTCCTAACAGCAGTCAGTCAGTCACTACCAGAGACCACTGTGTCTCCTAACAGCAGTCAGTCAGTCACTACCAGAGACCACTGTGTCTCCTAACAGCAGTCAGTCAGTCACTACCAGAGACCACTGTGTCTCCTAACAGCAGTCAGTCAGTCACTACCAGAGACCACTGTGTCTCCTAAGAGCAGTCAGTCACTACCAGAGACCACTGTCTCCTAACAGCAGTCAGTCAGTCACTACCAGAGACCACTGTCTCCTAACAGCAGTCAGTAGTGACTGACTGTCAACCAGGGTTAACACCAGCCACATGCTGGTAGATTTTGCCATTGTCTGATAGAATGTCTATTCTTCCCAGTCACATTGGCAGGTGGTCACACAGAGAATTTGGGATCTTTTATAAAATCCAAAGCCCACATGCAATAAAAACAATTTTAAAAATGGTGTGTTGTTTTAACATTACATTTATCTCCATTATTTTCCTTAGAAAACGTGGCTGTTAAAAATGTGGGCATCCACCTGGCCACGTTAAAGTTAATTTCCTCCCCTGCAGACAGAGACAGAGTAAAGTATACTGACCCCCTGCCACCACGGGGGACATGATGACAGACAGAGTAAAGTATACTGACCCACAGAGACGGCTGCCACCACGGGGGACATGATGACAGACAGAGTAAAGTACACTGACCCACAGAGACGGCTGCCACCACGGGGGACATGATGACAGACAGAGTAAAGTATACTGACCCACAGAGACGGCTGCCACCACGGGGGACATGATGACAGACAGAGTAAAGTATACTGACCCACAGAGACGGCTGCCACCACGGGGGACATGATGACAGACAGAGTAAAGTACACTGACCCACAGAGACGGCTGCCACCACGGGGGACATGATGACAGACAGAGTAAAGTATACTGACCCACAGAGACGGCTGCCACCACGGGGGACATGATGACAGACAGAGTAAAGTATACTGACCCACAGAGACGGCTGCCACCACGGGGGACATGATGACAGACAGAGTAAAGTATACTGACCCACAGAGACGGCTGCCACCACGGGGGACATGATGACAGACAGAGTAAAGTACACTGACCCACAGAGACGGCTGCCACCACGGGGGACATGATGACAGACAGAGTAAAGTATACTGACCCACAGAGACGGCTGCCACCACAGGGGACATGATGACAGACAGAGTAAAGTATACTGACCCACAGAGACGGCTGCCACCACGGGGGACATGATGACAGACAGAGTAAAGTATACTGACCCACAGAGACGGCTGCCACCACGGGGGACATGATGACAGACAGAGTAAAGTATACTGACCCACAGAGACGGCTGCCACCACGGGGGACATGATGACAGACAGAGTAAAGTATACTGACCCACAGAGACGGCTGCCACCACGGGGGACATGATGACAGACAGAGTAAAGTATACTGACCCACAGAGACGGCTGCCACCACGGGGGACATGATGACAGACAGAGTAAAGTATACTGACCCACAGAGACGGCTGCCACCACGGGGGACATGATGACAGACAGAGTAAAGTATACTGACCCACGGAGACGGCTGCCACCACGGGGGACATGATGACAGACAGAGTAAAGTATACTGACCCACGGAGACGGCTGCCACCACAGGGGACATGATGACAGACAGAGTAAAGTATACTGACCCACAGAGACGGCTGCCACCACGGGGGACATGATGACAGACAGAGTAAAGTATACTGACCCACAGAGACGGCTGCCACCACAGGGGACATGATGACAGACAGAGTAAAGTATACTGACCCACAGAGACGGCTGCCACCACGGGGGACATGATGACAGACAGAGTAAAGTATACTGACCCACAGAGACGGCTGCCACCACGGGGGACATGATGACAGACAGAGTAAAGGATACTGACCCACAGAGACGGCTGCCACCACGGGGGACATGATGACAGACAGAGTAAAGTATACTGACCCACAGAGACGGCTGCCACCACGGGGGACATGATGACAGACAGAGTAAAGTATACTGACCCACAGAGACGGCTGCCACCTCGGGGGACATGATGACAGACAGAGTAAAGTATACTGACCCACAGAGACGGCTGCCACCACGGGGGACATGATGACAGACAGAGTAAAGTATACTGACCCACAGAGACGGCTGCCACCACGGGGGACATGATGACAGACAGAGTAAAGTATACTGACCCACAGAGACGGCTGCCACCACGGGGGACATGATGACAGACAGAGTAAAGTATACTGACCCACAGAGACGGCTGCCACCACGGGGGACATGATGACAGACAGAGTAAAGTATACTGACCCACAGAGACGGCTGCCACCACGGGGGACATGATGACAGACAGAGTAAAGTATACTGACCCACAGAGACGGCTGCCACCACGGGGGACATGATGACAGACAGAGTAAAGTATACTGACCCACAGAGACGGCTGCCACCACGGGGGACATGATGACAGACAGAGTAAAGTATACTGACCCACGGAGACGGCTGCCACCACGGGGGACATGATGACAGACAGAGTAAAGTATACTGACCCACAGAGACGGCTGTCACCACGGGGGACATGATGACAGACAGAGTAAAGTATACTGACCCACAGAGACGGCTGCCACCACGGGGGACACGATGACAGACAGAGTAAAGTATACTGACCCACAGAGACGGCTGCCACCACGGGGGACACGATGACAGAGTAAAGTATACTGACCCACAGAGACGGCTGCCACCACGGGGGACATGATGACAGACAGAGTAAAGTATACTGACCCACAGAGACGGCTGCCACCACGGGGGACATGATGACAGACAGAGTAAAGTATACTGACCCACAGAGACGGCTGCCACCGCGGGGGACATGATGACAGACAGAGTAAAGTATACTGACCCACAGAGACGGCTGCCACCACAGGGGACATGATGACAGACAGAGTAAAGTATACTGACCCACAGAGACGGCTGCCACCACGGGGGACATGATGACAGACAGAGTAAAGTATACTGACCCACAGAGATGGCTGCCACCACGGGGGACATGATGACAGACAGAGTAAAGTATACTGACCCACAGAGACGGCTGCCACCACGGGGGACATGATGACAGACAGAGTAAAGTATACTGACCCACAGAGACGGCTGCCACCACGGGGGACATGATGACAGACAGAGTAAAGTATACTGACCCACAGAGACGGCTGTCACCACGGGGGACATGATGACAGACAGAGTAAAGTATACTGACCCACAGAGACGGCTGCCACCGCGGGGGACATGATGACAGACAGAGTAAAGTATACTGACCCACAGAGACGGCTGCCACCACGGGGGACATGATGACAGACAGAGTAAAGTATACTGACCCCCTGCCACCACGGGGGACATGATGACAGACAGAGTAAAGTATACTGACCCACGGAGACGGCTGCCACCACAGGGGACATGATGACAGACAGAGTAAAGTATACTGACCCACAGAGACGGCTGCCACCACGGGGGACATGATGACAGACAGAGTGACTCCTCCTGCTATCACCAGGTTCCTCCTGTGAGGAGAGATGTCCTTCCCCTCATAGCGGTTATAGATCTGACGGACAGACAGACGGGTCAGAGGTCAGAGGTTATAGATCTGACGGACAGACAGACGGGTCAGAGGTTATGGATCTGACAGACTGGGTTAGAGGTTATAGATCAGACAGACAGGTTAGAGGTCAGAGGTTATAGATCAGACAGACAGGTTAGAGGTCAGAGGTTATAGATCAGACAGACAGGTTAGAGGTCAGGGGTTATAGATCAGACAGACGGGTCAGAGGTTAGAGGTTATAGATCAGACAGACAGGTTAGAGGTCAGAGGTTATAGATCAGACAGACAGGTTAGAGGTCAGAGGTTATAGATCAGACAGACAGGTTAGAGGTCAGAGGTTATAGATCAGACAGACAGGTTAGAGGTCAGGGGTTATAGATCAGACAGACGGGTCAGAGGTCAGAGGTTATAGATCAGACAGACAGGTTAGAGGTCAGAGGTTATAGATCAGACAGACAGGTTAGAGGTCAGAGGTTATAGATCAGACAGACATGTTAGAGGTCAGAGGTTATAGATCAGACAGACAGGTTAGAGGTCAGAGGTTATAGATCAGACAGACGGGTCATAGGTCAGAGGTTATAGATCAGACAGACGGGTCAGAGGTCAGAGGTTATAGATCAGACAGACTGGTTAGAGGTCAGAGGTTATAGATCAGACAGACAGGTTAGAGGTCAGGGGTTATAGATCAGACAGACGGGTCATAGGTCAGAGGTTATAGATCAGACAGACGGGTCAGAGGTCAGAGGTTATAGATCAGACAGACTGGTTAGAGGTCAGAGGTTATAGATCAGACAGACAGGTTAGAGGTCAGAGGTTATAGATCAGACAGACAGGTTAGAGGTCAGAGGTTATAGATCAGACAGACAGGTCAGAGGTTATAGATCAGACAGACAGGTTAGAGGTCAGGGGTTATAGATCAGACAGACGGGTCAGAGGTCAGAGGTTATAGATCAGACAGACAGGTTAGAGGTCAGAGGTTATAGATCAGACAGACAGGTTAGAGGTCAGAGGTTATAGATCAGACAGACAGGTTAGAGGTCAGAGGTTATAGATCAGACAGACAGGTTAGAGGTCAGAGGTTATAGATCAGACAGACAGGTTAGAGGTCAGAGGTTATAGATCAGACAGACGGGTTAGAGGTCAGGGGTTATAGATCAGACAGACGGGTCAGAGGTCAGAGGTTATATATCAGACAGAATGACTCCTCCTGCTATCACCAGGTTCCTCCTGTGAGGAGAGATGTCCTTCCCTTCATACCGGTTATAGATCTGACAGACAGACAGACGGCTCAGAGGTCAGAGGTTATGGATCTGACAGACTGGGTTAAAGGTTACAGGTTATAGATCAGACAGACTGGGTTAGAGGTTACAGGTTATAGATCAGACAGACTGGGTTAGAGGTTACAGGTCATGGATCTGACAGAGATGGAGGTTACAGGTCAGGGGTAATGGATCTGACAGACAGGGTTAGGTCAGGGGTAATGGATCTGACAGACAGGGTTAGGTCAGGGGTAATGGATCTGACAGACAAGGTTAGGTCAGGGGTAATGGATCTGACAGACAGGGTTAGGTCAGGGGTAATGGATCTGACAGACAGGGTTAGGTCAGGGGTAATGGATCTGACAGACAGGGTTAGGTCAGGGGTAATGGATCTGACAGACAAGGTTAGGTCAGGGGTAATGGATCTGACAGACAGGGTTAGGTCAGGGGTAATGGATCTGACAGACAGGGTTAGGTCAGGGGTAATGGATCTGACAGACAGGGTTAGGTCAGGGGTAATGGATCTGACAGACAGGGTTAGGTCAGGGGTAATGGATCTGACAGACAGGGTTAGGTCAGGGGTAATGGATCTGACAGACAGGGTTAGGTCAGGGGTAATGGATCTGACAGACAGGGTTAGGTCAGGGGTAATGGATCTGACAGACAGGGTTAGGTCAGGGGTAATGGATCTGACAGACAGGGTTAGGTCAGGGGTAATGGATCTGACAGACAGGGTTAGGTCAGGGGTAATGGATCTGACAGACAGGGTTAGGTCAGGGGTAATGGATCTGACAGACAGGGTTAGGTCAGGGGTAATGGATCTGACAGACAGGGTTAGGTCAGGGGTAATGGATCTGACAGACAGGGTTAGGTCAGGGGTAATGGATCTGACAGACAGGGTTAGGTCAGGGGTCACCGTACTGTGAGGAGAACCATGACTCTAGACGTACTGAAAACACATTACATGAGTGATGCAGTGGTCCCATCTATTGGCTAACTGTATTATACTGCTGTCTGTGTTCATATACAACACGCCTGTGTAATCGCTGACTTGTACACAGTAGTTGTTGGAAACTACGCTGCAGGTTAAGTTTTACAGTACATTCCTCCATCTTTAGTCCACTAGCTTATTATTATCATTCTGGTTGTACAGACGACTTTCACCTGATAATCACGTCACAACACAGACCCCGTTACTGATGAACGTTTCCTGGTCATCTAGTCGTCAACACGACTTTAATCTGATGCCCTCAGTCTGCCGTGTGTTACGGGCGACCTCACCTTCCTCCCCACGTACACAGGGATGCCTATGATCATGGCGGGGACGGCGATGCCAGCTATCAGAGCGATGCCCACCGGAGCGCCCACCAGCGTGCCCAGCTGCCACAGGATCTTCTTCTTTCTGCTCCATGGCTTCCTGCCCCAGAAGGTACATCCTGACGGGCTGGGGGGGGGGATGAGAGGACATTACAAGACTATCCTGGGGGGGGGGACAGAGATGGTTACAACCCAATCCTGACAGGCTGACCAGAGGACAGAGATGATTACAACCCAATCCTGACAGGCTGACCAGAGGACAGAGATGATTACAACCCAATCCTGACAGGCTGACCAGAGGACAGAGATGATTACAACCCAATCCTGACAGGCTGACCAGAGGACAGAGATGATTACAACCCAATCCTGACAGGCTGACCAGAGGACAGAGATGATTACAACCCAATCCTGACAGGCTGACCAGAGGACAGAGATGATTACAACCCAATCCTACAGGCTACCAGAGGACAGAGATATTACAACCCAATCCTGACAGGCTGACCAGAGGACAGAGATGATTACAACCCAATCCTGACAGACT
Source organism: Salvelinus alpinus (assembly GCF_045679555.1). Lineage (NCBI taxonomy): Eukaryota > Metazoa > Chordata > Actinopteri > Salmoniformes > Salmonidae > Salvelinus > Salvelinus alpinus. The sequence goes on along the minus strand of NC_092089.1, from coordinate 4,803,946 downwards.
GACCAGAGGACAGAGATGATTACAACCCAATCCTGACAGGCTGACCAGAGGACAGAGATGATTACAACCCAATCCTGACAGACTGACCAGAGGACAGAGATGATTACAACCCAATCCTGACAGGCTGACCAGAGGACAGAGATGATAACAACCCAATCCTGACAGGCTGACCAGAGGACAGAGATGATAACAACCCAATCCTGACAGGCTGACCAGAGGACAGAGATGATTACAACCCAATCCTGACAGGCTGACCAGAGGACAGAGATGATTACAACCCAATCCTGACAGACTGACCAGAGGACAGAGATGATTACAACCCAATCCTGACAGGCTGACCAGAGGACAGAGATGATTACAACCCAATCCTGACAGGCTGACCAGAGGACAGAGATGATTACAACCCAATCCTGACAGACTGACCAGAGGACAGAGATGATTACAACCCAATCCTGACAGGCTGACCAGAGGACAGAGATGATTACAACCCAATCCTGACAGGCTGACCAGAGAACAGAGATGATACAACCCAATCCTGACAGGCTGACCAGAGGACAGAGATGATTACAACCCAATCCTGACAGGCTGACCAGAGGACAGAGATGATTACAACCCAATCCTGACAGGCTGACCAGAGGACAGAGATGATTACAACCCAATCCTGACAGGCTGACCAGAGGACAGAGATGATTACAACCCAATCCTGACAGGCTGACCAGAGGACAGAGATGATTACAACCCAATCCTGACAGGCTGACCAGAGGACAGAGATGATTACAACCCAATCCTGACAGGCTGACCAGAGGACAGAGATGATTACAACCCAATCCTGACAGGCTGACCAGAGGACAGAGATGATTACAACCCAATCCTGACAGGCTGACCAGAGGACAGAGATGATTACAACCCAATCCTGACAGGCTGACCAGAGGACAGAGATGATTACAACCCAATCCTGACAGGCTGACCAGAGGACAGAGATGATTACAACCCAATCCTGACAGGCTGACCAGAGGACAGAGATGATTACAACCCAATCCTGACAGGCTGACCAGAGGACAGAGATGATTACAACCCAATCCTGACAGGCTGACCAGAGGACAGAGATGATTACAACCCAATCCTGACAGGCTGACCAGAGGACAGAGATGATTACAACCCAATCCTGACAGGCTGACCAGAGGACAGAGATGATTACAACCCAATCCTGACAGGCTGACCAGAGGACAGAGATGATTACAACCCAATCCTGACAGGCTGACCAGAGGACAGAGATGATTACAACCCAATCCTGACAGACTGACCAGAGGACAGAGATGATTACAACCCAATCCTGACCAGAGGACAGAGATGATTACAACCCAATCCTGACAGACTGACCAGAGGACAGAGATGATTACAACCCAATCCTGACCAGAGGACAGAGATGATTACAACCCAATCCTGACAGACTGACCAGAGGACAGAGATGATTACAACCCAATCCTGACCAGAGGACAGAGATGATTACAACCCAATCCTGACAGACTGACCAGAGGACAGAGATGATTACAACCCAATCCTGACCAGAGGACAGAGATGATTACAACCCAATCCTGACAGGCTGACCAGAGGACAGAGATGATTACAACCCAATCCTGACAGACTGACCAGAGGACAGAGATGATTACAACCCAATCCTGACAGGCTGACCAGAGGACAGAGATGATTACAACCCAATCCTGACAGGCTGACCAGAGGACAGAGATGATTACAACCCAATCCTGACAGGCTGACCAGAGGACAGAGATGATTACAACCCAATCCTGACAGGCTGACCAGAGGACAGAGATGATTACAACCCAATCCTGACAGGCTGACCAGAGGACAGAGATGATTACAACCCAATCCTGACAGGCTGACCAGAGGACAGAGATGATTACAACCCAATCCTGACAGACTGACCAGAGGACAGAGATGATTACAACCCAATCCTGACAGGCTGACCAGAGGACAGAGATGATTACAACCCAATCCTGACAGGCTGACCAGAGGACAGAGATGATTACAACCCAATCCTGACAGGCTGACCAGAGGACAGAGATGATTACAACCCAATCCTGACAGGCTGACCAGAGGACAGAGATGATTACAACCCAATCCTGACAGGCTGACCAGAGGACAGAGATGATTACAACCCAATCCTGACAGACTGACCAGAGGACAGAGATGATTACAACCCAATCCTGACAGGCTGACCAGAGGACAGAGATGATTACAACCCAATCCTGACAGGCTGACCAGAGGACAGAGATGATAACAACCCAATCCTGACAGGCTGACCAGAGGACAGAGATGATTACAACCCAATCCTGACAGGCTGACCAGAGGACAGAGATGATTACAACCCAATCCTGACAGGCTGACCAGAGGACAGAGATGATTACAACCCAATCCTGACAGGCTGACCAGAGGACAGAGATGATTACAACCCAATCCTGACAGGCTGACCAGAGGACAGAGATGATTACAACCCAATCCTGACAGGCTGACCAGAGGACAGAGATGATTACAACCCAATCCTGACAGACTGACCAGAGGACAGAGATGATTACAACCCAATCCTGACAGACTGACCAGAGGACAGAGATGATTACAACCCAATCCTGACAGACTGACCAGAGGACAGAGATGATTACAACCCAATCCTGACAGACTGACCAGAGGACAGAGATGATTACAACCCAATCCTGACAGACTGACCAGAGGACAGAGATGATTACAACCCAATCCTGACAGGCTGACCAGAGGACAGAGATGATAACAACCCAATCCTGACAGACTGACCAGAGGACAGAGATGATAACAACCCAATCCTGACAGGCTGACCAGAGAACAGAGATGATAACAACCCAATCCTGACAGGCCGACCAGAGGACAGAGATGATTACAACCCAATCCTGACAGGCTGACCAGAGGACAGAGATGATAACAGGCTGACCAGAGGACAGAGATGATAACAACCCAATCCTGACAGGCTGACCAGAGGACAGAGATGATAACAACCCAATCCTGACAGGCTGACCAGAGGACAGAGATGATAACAACCCAATCCTGACAGGCTGACCAGAGGACAGAGATGATTACAACCCAATCCTGACAGGCTGACCAGAGGACAGAGATGGCTGACCAGAGGACAGAGATGATAACAACCCAATCCTGACAGGCTGACCAGAGGACAGAGATGATAACAACCCAATCCTGACAGGCTGACCAGAGGACAGAGATGATTACAACCCAATCCTGACAGGCTGACCAGAGGACAGAGATGATTACAACCCAATCCTGACAGGCTGACCAGAGGACAGAGATGATTACAACCCAATCCTGACCTGACCAGAGGACAGAGATGATTACAACCCAATCCTGACAGGCTGACCAGAGGACAGAGATGATTACAACCCAATCCTGACAGGCTGACCAGAGGACAGAGATGATTACAACCCAATCCTGACAGGCTGACCAGAGGACAGAGATGATTACAACCCAATCCTGACCAGAGGACAGAGATGATTACAACCCAATCCTGACAGGCTGACCAGAGGACAGAGATGATTACAACCCAATCCTGACAGGCTGACCAGAGGACAGAGATGATTACAACCCAATCCTGACAGACTGACCAGAGGACAGAGATGATTACAACCCAATCCTGACAGGCCGACCAGAGGACAGAGATGATTACAACCCAATCCTGACCAGAGGACAGAGATGATTACAACCCAATCCTGACCAGAGGACAGAGATGATTACAACCCAATCCTGACAGGCTGACCAGAGGACAGAGATGATTACAACCCAATCCTGACAGGCTGACCAGAGGACAGAGATGATTACAACCCAATCCTGACAGGCCGACCAGAGGACAGAGATGATTACAACCCAATCCTGACCAGAGGACAGAGATGATTACAACCCAATCCTGACAGGCTGACCAGAGGACAGAGATGATTACAACCCAATCCTGACAGACTGACCAGAGGACAGAGATGATTACAACCCAATCCTGACAGGCTGACCAGAGGACAGAGATGATTACAACCCAATCCTGACAGGCTGACCAGAGGACAGAGATGATTACAACCCAATCCTGACAGGCTGACCAGAGGACAGAGATGATTACAACCCAATCCTGACAGGCTGACCAGAGGACAGAGATGATTACAACCCAATCCTGACAGGCTGACCAGAGGACAGAGATGATTACAACCCAATCCTGACAGGCTGACCAGAGGACAGAGATGATTACAACCCAATCCTGACAGACTGACCAGAGGACAGAGATGATTACAACCCAATCCTGACAGGCTGACCAGAGGACAGAGATGATTACAACCCAATCCTGACAGGCTGACCAGAGGACAGAGATGATTACAACCCAATCCTACAGGCGACCAGAGGACAGAGATGATTACAACCCAATCCTGACAGGCTGACCAGAGGACAGAGATGATTACAACCCAATCCTGACAGGCCGACCAGAGGACAGAGATGATTACAACCCAATCCTGACAGGCTGACCAGAGGACAGAGATGATTACAACCCAATCCTGACAGGCCGACCAGAGGACAGAGATGATTACAACCCAATCCTGACAGGCTGACCAGAGGACAGAGATGATTACAACCCAATCCTGACAGGCTGACCAGAGGACAGAGATGATTACAACCCAATCCTGACAGACTGACCAGAGGACAGAGATGATTACAACCCAATCCTGACAGGCTGACCAGAGGACAGAGATGATTACAACCCAATCCTGACAGGCTGACCAGAGGACAGAGATGATTACAACCCAATCCTGACAGGCTGACCAGAGGACAGAGATGATTACAACCCAATCCTGACAGGCTGACCAGAGGACAGAGATGATTACAACCCAATCCTGACAGGCTGACCAGAGGACAGAGATGATTACAACCCAATCCTGACAGGCTGACCAGAGGACAGAGATGATTACAACCCAATCCTGACAGGCTGACCAGAGGACAGAGATGATTACAACCCAATCCTGACCAGAGGACAGAGATGATTACAACCCAATCCTGACAGACTGACCAGAGGACAGAGATGATTACAACCCAATCCTGACAGGCCGACCAGAGGACAGAGATGATTACAACCCAATCCTGACAGGCTGACCAGGGGACAGAGATGATTACAACCCAATCCTGACAGGCTGACCAGAGGACAGAGATGATTACAACCCAATCCTGACAGACTGACCAGAGGACAGAGATGATTACAACCCAATCCTGACAGGCTGACCAGAGGACAGAGATGATTACAACCCAATCCTGACAGACTGACCAGAGGACAGAGATGATAACAACCCAATCCTGACAGGCCGACCAGAGGACAGAGATGATTACAACCCAATCCTGACAGGCCGACCAGAGGACAGAGATGATAACAACCCAATCCTGACCAGAGGACAGAGATGATTACAACCCAATCCTGACAGGCTGACCAGAGGACAGAGATGATAACAACCCAATCCTGACCAGAGGACAGAGATGATTACAACCCAATCCTGACAGGCTGACCAGAGGACAGAGATGATTACAACCCAATCCTGACAGGCTGACCAGAGGACAGAGATGATTACAACCCAATCCTGACAGGCTGACCAGAGGACAGAGATGATTACAACCCAATCCTGACAGGCTGACCAGAGGACAGAGATGATTACAACCCAATCCTGACAGGCTGACCAGAGGACAGAGATGATTACAACCCAATCCTGACAGGCCGACCAGAGGACAGAGATGATTACAACCCAATCCTGACCAGAGGACAGAGATGATTACAACCCAATCCTGACAGGCCGACCAGAGGACAGAGATGATTACAACCCAATCCTGACAGGCTGACCAGAGGACAGAGATGATAACAACCCAATCCTGACCAGAGGACAGAGATGATTACAACCCAATCCTGACAGGCTGACCAGAGGACAGAGATGATTACAACCCAATCCTGACCAGAGGACAGAGATGATTACAACCCAATCCTGACAGGCTGACCAGAGGACAGAGATGATTACAACCCAATCCTGACAGACTGACCAGAGGACAGAGATGATTACAACCCAATCCTGACCAGAGGACAGAGATGATTACAACCCAATCCTGACAGGCCGACCAGAGGACAGAGATGATTACAACCCAATCCTGACAGGCTGACCAGAGGACAGAGATGATAACAACCCAATCCTGACCAGAGGACAGAGATGATTACAACCCAATCCTGACAGGCTGACCAGAGGACAGAGATGATTACAACCCAATCCTGACCAGAGGACAGAGATGATAACAACCCAATCCTGACAGGCTGACCAGAGGACAGAGATGATTACAACCCAATCCTGACAGGCTGACCAGAGAACAGAGATGGTTACAACCCAATCCTGACAGGCTGACCAGAGGACAGAGATGATTACAACCCAATCCTGACCAGAGGACAGAGATGATTACAACCCAATCGACAGGCTGACCAGAGGACAGAGATGATTACAACCCAATCCTGACAGGCTGACCAGAGGACAGAGATGATTACAACCCAATCCTGACCAGAGGACAGAGATGATTACAACCCAATCCTGACAGGCCGACCAGAGGACAGAGATGATTACAACCCAATCCTGACAGGCTGACCAGAGGACAGAGATGATTACAACCCAATCCTGACCAGAGGACAGAGATGATTACAACCCAATCCTGACAGGCTGACCAGAGGACAGAGATGATTACAACCCAATCCTGACAGGCTGACCAGAGGACAGAGATGATTACAACCCAATCCTGACAGACTGACCAGAGGACAGAGATGATTACAACCCAATCCTGACAGGCTGACCAGAGGACAGAGATGATTACAACCCAATCCTGACAGACTGACCAGAGGACAGAGATGATAACAACCCAATCCTGACAGGCTGACCAGAGGACAGAGATGATAACAACCCAATCCTGACAGGCCGACCAGAGGACAGAGATGATTACAACCCAATCCTGACAGGCTGACCAGAGGACAGAGATGATAACAACCCAATCCTGACAGGCTGACCAGAGGACAGAGATGATAACAACCCAATCCTGACAGGCCGACCAGAGGACAGAGATGATTACAACCCAATCCTGACAGGCTGACCAGAGGACAGAGATGATTACAACCCAATCCTGACAGGCTGACCAGAGGACAGAGATGATAACAACCCAATCCTGACAGGCCGACCAGAGGACAGAGATGATTACAACCCAATCCTGACAGGCTGACCAGAGGACAGAGATGATTACAACCCAATCCTGACCAGAGGACAGAGATGATAACAACCCAATCCTGACAGGCCGACCAGAGGACAGAGATGATTACAACCCAATCCTGACAGGCCGACCAGAGGACAGAGATGATTACAACCCAATCCTGACAGGCTGACCAGAGGACAGAGATGATAACAACCCAATCCTGACAGGCTGACCAGAGAACAGAGATGATTACAACCCAATCCTGACAGGCTGACCAGAGGACAGAGATGATTACAACCCAATCCTGACAGGCTGACCAGAGGACAGAGATGATTACAACCCAATCCTGACCAGGGGACAGAGATGATGACAACCCAATCCTGACAGACTGACCAGAGGACAGAGATGATTACAACCCAATCCTGACAGACTGACCAGAGGACAGAGATGATTACAACCCAATCCTGACAGACTGACCAGAGGACAGAGATGATTACAACCCAATCCTGACAGGCTGACCAGAGGACAGAGATGATTACAACCCAATCCTGACCAGAGGACAGAGATGATTACAACCCAATCCTGACAGGCCGACCAGAGGACAGAGATGATTACAACCCAATCCTGACCAGAGGACAGAGATGATTACAACCCAATCCTGACAGGCTGACCAGAGGACAGAGATGATAACAACCCAATCCTGACAGGCTGACCAGAGGACAGAGATGATTACAACCCAATCCTGACAGGCTGACCAGAGGACAGAGATGATTACAACCCAATCCTGACAGGCTGACCAGAGGACAGAGATGATTACAACCCAATCCTGACAGGCTGACCAGAGGACAGAGATGATAACAACCCAATCCTGACAGGCTGACCAGAGGACAGAGATGATTACAACCCAATCCTGACAGGCTGACCAGAGGACAGAGATGATAACAACCCAATCCTGACAGACTGACCAGAGGACAGAGATGATTACAACCCAATCCTGACAGACTGACCAGAGGACAGAGATGATGACAACCCAATCCTGACAGGCTGACCAGAGGACAGAGATGATTACAACCCAATCCTGACAGGCTGACCAGAGGACAGAGATGATAACAACCCAATCCTGACAGGCCGACCAGAGGACAGTCTAGGGCACACAGCCTAGCAGAACTCTGGCTATTCAGAGGCAGAACACTGTGGTTACTGTATAGATAGTGATGTACTAGTCCCTGAGTGGTGACTCCTAACCCCTCTGCCCCAGAACACTGTGGTTACTGTATAGATAGTGATGTACTAGTCCCTGAGTGGTGACTCCTAACCCCTCTACCCCAGAACACTGTGGTTACTGTATAGATAGTGATGTACTAGTCCCTGAGTGGTGACTCCTAACCCCTCTACCCCAGAACACTGTGGTTACTGTATAGATAGTGATGTACTAGTCCCTGAGTGGTGACCTCTAACCTCTCACCTCAGGTAGTGCAGGTCAGAGATCTCCTTCATACAGAGCCAGCAGAACTCACAGCCGCACACGGCGCAGGTCATGTGGTTACAGCTGCCGTCGTTCATCTTGATGATGTAAGCAGCGCAGCGGGGACACGGCTTGATGTCGTCGGCTGGGGATGAAGGAAGAGAGAAACGTAGCGTTTGTTTTTAAACAGATACAGGGGACCACCTCCCCTTAAATCCCAGACAGTACCACTCACACCCTCATCTTCATCTAGAACATTCCAACCTGCCTACTTCTATAGCCAGAGGCAGGATCCCCGGTTCTCAACTGGCCCACACAAGGACCTTTGTGGTTTCTGGTTCGGTGAGAGGTAATATAAGGTTCTGGATCGTAGCGGGTTTTGATCTGGTTTGGAAGATGTGAGTTCTGGTTTTAACCATGTGTCTCAGTTGACCGTGTTTCTCGGTAGTTTAGGGTTAAACTTGTGTTTGATCATGTTGACATTTCCTGTTTATTTGATTTAGATGTTCTATGAGCAGCTTCTCCAGGTTGTCATGGAGACTGTTCACCTTCCTGTTTATTTGATTTAGATGTTCTATGAGCAGCTTCTCCAGGTTGTCATGGAGACTGTTCAACTTCCTGTTTATTTGATTTAGATGTTCTATGAGCAGCTTCTCCAGGTTGTCATGGAGACTGTTTATGAAGCGAGTCTCCATCGGGTTATTTTCCGCCAGACCTTTAGCAGCAGACTGCTCACGTACGGTTAACACAACCTACTGGTTTTAAAGTCATTCAAGTAACTTTAGGAAGTTTAAAACAACAGATTTACATCTCGTTTTCAAAGTGTTATATTTGGTTCAAAGCATTCTCTGAGACCTAAACATCAACTGGAGTGTGTGTTTATCTTGTGTGTGTGTGTGTTACCTGCAGCACCACTCTCCTGGCTGTAGCTAAGAGACGAGGAGCTGAAGGTGCGTAGCCTCAGGCTCTGGGCTCTCTGCTGCCGTGCGGCATCACACGTCTGGTTGGGGTGCCACAGCTGTTTACAGTGGTAGCAGAACTCTGTGCCACACCCCTCACGCCCACACGTGATCTTAGGACAGCTGGCACAGCCGAAGGCAATGACTGCATACCTACGGGGGGGTGGTGGGGGTGGACCAGAGGGAGAAACAAGTCAGGGATCCATCTTGACTACAGGACAGAAAGGGATAAAACGCTCTCTGGGCTCAACGTGCAGGAGTCTGAGTCCTCTGAACACTTCCTGTTTCTAGCGATGCTCATTCATTCAGCTTCCTACAAATCTAGCTGCACTAATTCAGCCCAGACAGTTGTCCCCTGCCTGCCTCTCTCTCTCTCTTTCCCTGAGAACCCTCAGACAGAACCCAATGTCTCTATACGTATACTAATGGACAAAGTCATCGATCAGGTGACATCATCTACACCTGTTGTATTCGGCGCACGTGACAAATAAACTTTGATTTGACCATTCATTCCTATGTGAAGACCAATAGCGGGAATTATGCTGAGAGTCAAGATTTTTCACCTTTAAAAAAAATGTACGCCTAGCAATGGATATTGTTTTGTATACATTTCAAAGTGAAAAATCTGAGACACAGTGTAATTCCCATTAGCATTGAATTGCATGCATTTGAAGTCAAGGAAGTGATATTGCAGGCTAGCTCAGTGCTGCCCCCCTCACTGAATAACTCGTGTTGAAGGCCGACCAGGGTACTGCAGGCTAGCTCAGTGCTGCACCCTATCATTGAATAACTCCAGTTGAAGGCCGACCAGGGTACTGCAGGCTAGCTCAGTGCTGCCCCCCTCTCATTGAATAACTCCAGATGAAGGCCGACCAGGGTACTGCAGGCTGCCACTAGCTACTAAATTATCCTTAAGAACTTCTGTGTGTAATTTTAAAACAATCAGTGTATTAGAAGCAGTTATTGGCACCATGATTCTCTTTGAAATGTGTATTTATTCACACAAAGATTGACCATAAATTACGGCCTAGGAACAGTGGGTTAACTGCATTGTTCAGGGGCAGAACGACAGACTTTTACCTTGTCAGCTCGGGGATTCGATCTTCCAACCTTTCGTTTACTAGCCCAACGCGCTAACCACCAAGCTACCCATGGGGCGGCAGGGTAGCCTAGTGGTTAGAGGGGGGCGGCAGGGTAGCCTAGTGGTTAGAGGGGGGCGGCAGGGTAGCCTAGTGGTTAGAGGGGGGAGGTAGGTAGCCTAGTGGTTAGAGGGGGGAGGCAGGTAGCCTAGTGGTTAGAGGGGGGAGGCAGGTAGCCTAGTGGTTAGAGGGGGGAGGCAGGTAGCCTAGTGGTTAGAGGGGGAGGCAGGGTAGCCTAGTGGTTAGAGGGAGGCGGCAGGGTAGCCTAGTGGTTAGAGGGGGAGGCAGGTAGCCTAGTGGTTAGAGGGGGAGGCAGGGTAGCCTAGTGGTTAGAGGGGGAGGCAGGGTAGCCTAGTGGTTAGAGGGGGAGGCAGGTAGCCTAGTGGTTAGAGGGGGAGGCAGGTAGCCTAGTGGTTAGAGGGAGGCGGCAGGGTAGCCTAGTGGTTAGCGCGTTGGACTAGTAACCGAAAGGTTGGAAGATCGAATCCCCGAGCTGACAAGGTAAAAGTCTGTCGTTCTGCCCCTGAACAATGCAGTTAACCCACTGTTCCTAGGCCGTAATTGAAAGTAAGAATATGTTCTTAACTGACTTGCCTTGTTAAATAAAGTTTATTTTTTTTTATTTTTTTAATGAAGATGGACATTTTGCCCTCCACTATAATGTTTTCTGCTAACGATGCCTGCAGTACCACGTTTGGCCTTGAACTCTGTGGCTTCAATGAGAAGGGGGGGGCAGCACTGAGCTAGCCTGCAGTACCCTGGTCGGCCTTCAACTGGAGTTATTCAATGAGAAGGGGGGCAGCACTGAGCTAGCCTGCAGTACCACGTTCGGCCTTGAACCGTGTGGCTTCAATGAGAAGGGGTCAGTCGTTCTCACCTGGCAAGAAGACAACAGCCTGTCAGGAAGTGCTCCAGGCTGGATCAGAGGCAGGGCACGACATTAAACCCCCTTCAAATACAGGTCAGTTTAGCTATTGGTAGTTAAGAATGTCTATTTCACCAGCCACGTTGGCAGGTGGTCAATTTGCAAGGCACTACGAATAAAAACAGTCAAAAATGATATATGAACACATGTGAGTCAGGTTAGAATGCTGCAGTTTTTTGTTTTCAAAGTGTTTCTGCCATTTTGTTTCATAGATGCTAAATGCACATAGAAATACAGATCCTAGATCCTCACCTCACACAGCAACACTGCCTGACAGGGGAGCTGTGTGCAATGATAGATTCCTTTTTGGAGGCGCTACGCACACACAGGCCTTGAAGTTGGTCTAATTTACTGGAAAGTCTACAAAGGGAGACTTTGTCCTGGTGTTTCTTGGCTATTTCCATTGTTTTGTTCACAAGCTCGGTTGGTTTTTCCACATTAGTTTGAGTCTGCTGCTTCAACTGATTGTGAACGCAACGCCTCAGTCAGTTCCCTAATCTCTCTCTCACACACACACACACACACACACACACACACACACACACACACACACACACACACACGTGACAGGCCTCGACCTCGAGCGGTCCCGTTACCTCTGGGCAGCTAAACATTGTCTCTGATATTTTTATTAAAAGACAAAAAAAGTAATTAAATTGAGTAATATACCACATTACTTCTTACTAATACATTTGTTTTTTTTTGTACATTTTTTTTTGTTGTTGATGTAATTATGGGCGAACAAATATTTTGGCTGGTAAAAAATCTGAGTTTCTTACCTGCAGTCTGCCCTGTGTGTCTGAGGGTCTTACCTGCAGTCTGCCCTGTGTCTGAGCTGAGGGTCTTACCTGCAGTCTGCCCTGTGTGTGTCTGAGCTGAGGGTCTTACCCGCAGTCTGCCCTGTGTGTCTGAGCTGAGGGTCTTACCTGCAGTCTGCCCTGTGTGTGTCTGAGCTGAAGGTCTTACCTGCAGTCTGCCCTGTGTGTGTCTGAGCTGAGGGTCTTACCTGCAGTCTGCCCTGTGTGTGTCTGAGCTGAGGGTCTTACCTGCAGTCTGCCCTGTGTGTGTCTGAGCTGAGGGTCTTACCTGCAGTCTGCCCTGTGTGTGTCTGAGCTGAGGATCTTACCCGCAGTCTGCCCTGTGTGTGTCTGAGGTTCTTACCTGCAGTCTGCCCTGTGTGTCTGAGGGTCTTACCCGCAGTCTGCCCTGTGTGTGTCTGAGCTGAGGGTCTTACCTGCAGTCTGCCCTGTGTGTGTCTGAGCTGAGGGTCTTACCTGCAGTCTGCCCTGTGTGTGTCTGAGCTGAGGGTCTTACCCGCAGTCTGCCCTGTGTGTGTCTGAGCTGAGGGTCTTACCCGCAGTCTGCCCTGTGTGTGTCTGAGCTGAGGGTCTTACCCGCAGTCTGCCCTGTGTGTGTCTGAGCTGAGGGTCTTACCCGCAGTCTGCCCTGTGTGTCTGAGCTGAGGGTCTTACCCGCAGTCTGCCCTGTGTGTCTGAGCTGAGTTTCTTACCCGCAGCCTGCCCTGTGCGTCTGAGCTGAGGGTCTTACCCGCAGTCTGCCCTGTGTGTCTGAGCTGAGGGTCTTACCTGCAGTCTGCCCTGTGTGTCTGAGCTGAGGGTCTTACCCGCAGTCTGCCCTGTGTGTCTGAGCTGAGGGTCTTACCTGCAGTCTGCCCTGTGTGTCTGAGCTGAGGGTCTTACCTGCAGTCTGCCCTGTGTCTGAGCTGAGGGTCTTACCCGCAGTCTGCCCTGTCTGTGTCTGAGCTGAGGGTCTTACCCGCAGTCTGCCCTGTGTGTCTGAGCTGAGGGTCTTACCTGCAGTCTGCCCTGTGTGTCTGAGCTGAGGGTCTTACCTGCAGTCTGCCCTGTGTCTGAGCTGAGGGTCTTACCTGCAGTCTGCCCTGTGTGTGTCTGAGCTGAGGATCTTACCCGCAGTCTGGGGCGGGGCACCAGCGGCAGTCAGGGTCGGCCACCAGCCATCGTCTCAACATGAACTCCTCGTACTTCTCCATGAGGGGCTGGTCCCCCAGGATGATGCGGATGTCGTGGGGGTTGAACCTCTCGGAGCACTCTGGACAGCTGATGTTGACCCGCGACTCGCTGATCTCTATCCGTAAGTACTGGCGTAGGCAAACAGCACAGGAGCGGTGGTGGCAGGTCATGATGTCTGGGAAACTGGCCCTAGAGTGACGTAGAAGGCACAGAGGGCACTCCAGCAGCTCTCCACCCCGGGAGGAAGAGGAGGAGGAGGAGGAGGACGCCCCTAGGGAAGAGGTGCAGGCAGCTCCTGCCACTGAGGAGGCAGAGTTCTTATCGTTTAGCATGAGGTCTGAGTGGATGCTGTCTACGCTGGCGATGCCATCTCCTCCTCCTCCTCCTCCTCCTCGGAGCTCCTTGGGCTTCCTCTTGGGGTCCCGGCGCCGTCTGAACAGGTTCCCCATGGACAGACGTCTCTTCTTGGGGGCCTTCTTGACGGAGGGCAGGCTGACTGAGGAGGAGGACTGAAGGTCCCGGTCAGAGCCCATGGTTTGATGCTTCTGGAGGTTCATCATGTCTCCAGAGCGATTCAGGGGGGGGGGGGCTGCCCAACCCCTCACATGGACAGGGTTAGGGAGGCCGGGGGAGAGAGAGGGAGAGACTGGGGGTGGGGTTGGGGACAGGTGGGTCAGGGGTCTAGTGGGGGGGGGACAGGGTTTACGCCATGGTGGTTCTCCTCAGTCCTTTCCTGGGTCTTGGGGGCTCAGAGGAACTCAGAGGGGCTCCTTGTTCTGTCAGCCTGAGGAGAAAAGAGAAGGAACAAACTGTTAACAAGTATTCAACTGCCGCCCGGCGTAATGTCCCACACCGCCGCCCGGCGTAATGTCCCACACCGCCGCCCGGCGTAATGTCCCACACCGCCGTCCGGCGTAATGTCCCACTACCCTCTCTCTAAGCTCCAGTGTAATATCCCCACACACTACATACACCTTAGCCAAATACATTTTAACTAAGTTCACAATTCCTGACATTAAATCCTAGTAAAAATTCCCTGTCTAAGGTCAGTTAGGATCACCACTTTATTTTAAGAATGTGAAATGTAAGAATAATAGTAGAGAATTATTTATTTCAGCTTTTATTTCTTCCATCACATTCCCAGTGGATCAGAAGTTTACATACACTCATTTGGTAGCATTGCCTTTAAATTGTTTAACTTGGGTCAAACGTTTCGGGTAGCCTTCCACAAGCGTCCTACAATATTTGGGTGAATTTTGGCACATTCCTCCTGACTGAGCTGGTGTAACTGAGTCAGGTTTGTAGGCCTCCTTGCTCGCACACGCTTTTTCAGTTCTGCCCACACATTTTCTATAGGATTGAGTTCAGGGCTTTGTGATGGCCACTCCAATACCTTCACTTTGTTGTCCTTAAGCCATTTTGCCACAACTTTGGAAGTATGCTTGGGGTCATTGTCCATTTGAAAGACCTATTTGCGACCAAGCTTTAACTTCCTGACTGATGTCTTGAGATGTTGCTTCAATATATCCACATAACTAGACCCCTGACCCACCTGTCCCCAACCTACCTCTTGATGCCATCTATTTTGTGAAGTGCACCAGTCCCTCCTGCAGCAAAGCACCCCCACAACATGATGCTGCCACCTCCGTGCTTCACGGTTGGGATGGTGTTCTTCGGCTTGCAAGCCTCCCCCTTTTTCCTCCAAACATAACAATGGTCATTTTTGTTTCATCAGACCAGAGGACATTTCTCCAAAAAGTACGATCTTTGTCCCCATGTGTGAAATACATTTTCCATAACCATATTGTATTCTCAGCTGGTGTACAAAACCGAAAGTAAATGACGCAAAACATGTACTTAAGAACAGGAAGTATAGAAATAGCGCACATAAAACAGATCTACGGCTTCTTAGAGACTTGCTTTCAATGAGAATGACAGATCTATAACACACATTTCTATGTGAATTTGGTCAGGTCGCCCAAAAAGTGACACATTGCAGCTTTAAGTGACACGTCTGATCCTCAGAGCGATTCCTTTACCGTGGAATTACCCTAGAGTCCTTTACTGTGGAATTACCCTGTAGTCCTCCACAAAACAGCCTTCTGACAAGAAGAGCCCTGAGCTCTTCCTCCAGGATATTACTTCCGAACCCACTTCAAAAGACCACTGTTCCTCCTTTAGGGCTGCTCTGAACCCTAACTACTACGGTGAAATAGCACAAGAGGTTTCTCCTAAACGACGAGTGAGACGGGACAGTGCTTTCCAAAAGGAGGGAGAATAGAGGATATTGCATTTCAGTCAGATTGTCCTGACAGCTGTACTGGTACGTGTTCATCACCAGGAGCAGATGTAAGAGTTGTGTTATTCTGATGGGGGGGTTTGGGGACAGGTCAACTAGCTGGCCCGTCTCCAGACAGGGGGTTTCAGTAGCCTCGCAGAATGAAACACTCAACTCATCTGGACAACAACTGAAGTCAGCAGAGAGAAGAGCTTATTCAAACTCCTCACACAGCTTTATTAAGACGATAAACTAGAACCAGCTGAGCACAGGCCTGAGAAAAGGTGCCAGAGAGAGAGAGAGAGGAGGGGTGAGAGAGGTAAGGAGAGAGAGAGGTAAGGAGAGAGAGAGGTAAGGAGAGCGAGAGGTAAGGAGAGAGGGAGAGAGAGAGAGTTACGGAGGGAGAGAGAGAGTTACGGAGGGAGAGAGCTTTATTAACATAGCTTTATTAAGACGATAAACTAGAACCAGCTGAGCACAGGCCGGAGAAAAGGTGCCAGAGAGAGAGCTAAGGAGAGAGAGAGAGGAGGGGTGAGAGAGAGGTAAGGAGAGAGGGGTGAGAGAGAGAGGTAAGATAGAGAAGTAAGGAGAGAGATAGGGGAGAGAGAGAGAGGAGAGAGAGTTACGGAGGGAGAGAGAGAGAGTTACGGAGGGAGAGAGAGAGAGTTACGGAGGGAGAGAGAGAGAGTTACGGAGGGAGAGAGCTTTATTAACACAGCTTTATTAAGACGATAAACTAGAACCAGCTGAGCACAGGCCTGAGAAAAGGTGCCTGAGAGAGAGCTAAGGAGAGAGAGAGAGGAGGGGTGAGAGAGAGGGGTGAGAGAGAGGGGAGAGAGAGAGGGGAGAGAGAGAGGGGAGGGAGAGAGTTACGGAGGGAGAGAGAGAGTTAGAGGGAGAGAGAGAGTTACGGAGGGAGAGAGAGAGTTACGGAGGGAGAGAGAGAGGTGAAAGGAGAGAGGGAGGGATATGAGGGATTTGGTCTCTTCGGAGAACGCCAAGCAGTCTTCTCTCTCTCAGCTCTAGTCCTGTGGTCCAACCCATTCTGCTCCAGTCTTCTCTCTCTCAGCTCTAGTCCTGTGGTCCAACCCAGTCTCCTCTCTCTCAGCTCTAGTCCTGTGGTCCAACCCATTCTGCTCCAGTCTTCTCTCTCAGCTCTAGTCCTGTGGTCCAACCCAGTCTCCTCTCTCTCAGCTCTAGTCCTGTGGTCCAACCCATTCTGCTCCAGTCTTCTCTCTCTCAGCTCTAGTCCTGTGGTCCAACCCAGTCTCCTCTCTCTCAGCTCTAGTACTGTGGTCCAACCCATTCTGCTCCAGTCTTCTCTCTCTCAGCTCTAGTCCTGTGGTCCAACCCAGTCTCCTCTCTCTCAGCTCTAGTCCTGTGGTCCAACCCATTCTGCTCCAGTCTTCTCTCTCAGCTCTAGTCCTGTGGTCCAACCCAGTCTCCTCTCTCTCAGCTCTAGTCCTGTGGTCCAACCCATTCTGCTCCAGTCTTCTCTCTCAGCTCTAGTCCTGTGGTCCAACCCAGTCTTCTCTCTCTCAGCTCTAGTCCTGTGGTCCAACCCAGTCTCCTCTCTCTCAGCTCTAGTCCTGTGGTCCAACCCATTCTGCTCCAGTCTTCTCTCTCAGCTCTAGTCCTGTGGTCCAACCCATTCTGCTCCAGTCTTCTCTCTCTCAGCTACACAATTACAGCAGGTAGGATTTTTACCTTTCGTTTGGAGCCCACGGCAATTAGGCACCAGAACCTGCTGTGTTGAAGGGTTCCCAATAGATACCACAGCCACAAGGTAGGTGAAGAGCCTTCTGTGTTAAAGGGTTCCCACTAGATACCACAGCCACAAGGTAATCAAAATCCAGTGGAAATGCAGAGCTCCAAATTCAAATAAATTACTATAAAAATTTAACTTTCATGAAATCACACATGCAATACACCAAATTAAAGCTACACTTGTTGTGAATCCAGCCAACGTGTCAGATTTCAAAAAGGCTTTACGACGAAAGCACACCATGCTATAATCTGAGTACAGCGCTCAGAGCCCAAACAAGCCAAAAAGATATCCGCCATGTTGTGGAGTCAACAAAGTCAGAAATAGCATTATAAATATTCACTTACCTTTGATGATTTTCATCAGAATGCACTCCCAGCAATCCCAGTTCCACAATAAATGTTTAGTTTGTTCGATAAAGTCCATTATTTATGTCCAAATACCTCCTTTTGTTTGCGCGTTCAGTACACAATCCAAACTCACGACGCGCTGGCAGGTCCAGGCGAAAGTTCAGACGGAAAGTCACAGTAGAAACATGTCAAAATAAGTATAGAATCAATCTTCAGGATGTTTTTATCATAAATCTTCAATAATGTTCCAACCGGAGAATTCCTTTGTCTTCAGAAATGCAATGGAACGCAAGCTACCTCTCATGTGAATGTGCATGACCAGCTCGTGGCACTCTGCCAGACCTCTGACTCAATCCCCTCTCATTCCCCCCTCCTTAATAGTAGAAGCATCAAACAAGGTTCTAAAGACTGTTGACATCTAGTGGAAGCCTTAGGAAGTGCAATATGACCCCATTTCCACTGTATCTTGGATAGGCAAAGAGTTGAAAAACTAAAAACCTCAGATTTCCCACTTCCTGGTTGGATTTTTTCTCAGGTTTTTGCCTGCCTTATGAGTTCTGTTATATTCACAGACATCCTTCAAACAGTTTAAGAAACTTCAGAGTGTTTTCTATCCAAATCTACTAATAATATGCATATTCTAGCATTTAGGACAGAGTAGCAGGCAGTTTACTCTGGGCACTTTTTTATTCAAGCTACTCAATACTGCCTCCCTGTCCCAAAGAAGTTAAAGGGTTCCCACTAGATACCACAGCCACAAGGTAGGTGAAGAGCCTGCTGCATACCTGTTCCTGGTTAACATCCCACTTCCTGTGAATGGTAGAACTGTAGCTCACCACCGCCAACACTTGGTCTGGAACGTAATTAGTTAGCCAGCGTGAGCTAACTACCGAGCTAGCATACGAACTCTGTAGCACGGACTAGATCCTCCATATGACGTTGAGGAAAAAGTGCATTTTGGGTAGTTTAGAAAACTTCCGGATATAAATTCATGTAATAACCCGAAAACACAACTATGTTTGTACTTCTAGGTAACCGGATGGTGACTACAACTAAGTTACTAAGTCTCTGAGCACAGTAGGTGCACAGTAGGTTCTCTACACCGGTGAGGAGAAACTCCTTCCTCCTGCCTTTACTCTCCAGACCGCTCTGCTGCGTGTATGTTACTGGAATCCAGTCGTAATCTGCCGCTTAAATAAACACAGGAAAATATGTTTTCTAAAACATGGGCGCGTGACGCAGGAACAGCAACTCATAATGAAGCGTGCCTCAGAGGATGATTACCTTTCACCATACAACTGCAGGAAGATACGATCTAGCATCACCACCCTTCGACAAGCTGAGAGCTCATCCCATCCACCTCCCGTCCACCTCCCCCCCAGACCTCCCGTCCACCCCCCCCCCCAGACCTCCCGTCCACCTTCCCTCCCCAGACCTCCCGTCCACCTCCCCCCCAGACCTCACGTCCCATCATGTGATCTCAAATGCCCTGAGACTCAGTCACAACAGATCTACTGGGACTCAGACAGTTAAGTTCTCTCCATAGAGCTCTTAAGTTCTCTAGAAGAGCTCTTGATTTCTCTCCATAGCTCTCCAGAAACACTTGAGAAGTCAAAAGAGCCTTCTTCCCTGTGAAAGAATGATGTGAGGGACTGGAGTCCTGACAGAGAGAACATGTAGATCTGAATAGGAAGTGAATTTGTTGACAGTGGCCCACAGACATTGACTCACTGGCTAACGTTCAAAACCACACAGTGGATTACTGGACCTTTAGAACACCCAGAGAGTCATTTCCCAAACCTGTTACCGCTGGTTAAATATTTACTGACTGACCCTCAGATACAACAGGGAGGGTTGTCTCCTGACTGACTGACCCTCAGATACAACAGGGAGGGTTGTCTCCTGACTGACTGGCCCTCAGATACAACAGGGAGGGTTGTCTCCTGACTGACTGGCCCTCAGATACAACAGGGAGGGTTGTCTCCTGACTGACTGACCCTCAGATACAACAGGGAGGGTTGTCTCCTGACTGACTGGCCCTCAGATACAACAGGGAGGGTTGTCTCCTGACTGACTGACTGACTCTCAGATACAACAGGGAGGGTTGTCTCCTGACTAACTGGCCCTCAGATACAACAGGGAGGGTTGTCTCCTGACTGACTGGCCCTCAGATACAACAGGGAGGGTTGTCTCCTGACTGACTGACCCTCAGATACAACAGGGAGGGTTGTCTCCTGACTGACTGACCCTCAGATACAACAGGGAGGGTTGTCTCCTGACTGACTGACCCTCAGATACAACAGGGAGGGTTGTCTCCTGACTGACTGACCCTCAGATACAACAGGGAGGGTTGTCTCCTGACTGACTGACCCTCAGATACAACAGGGAGGGTTGTCTCCTGACTGACTGGCCCTCAGATACAACAGGGAGGGTAGTCTCCTGACTGACTGACTGACTCTCAGATACAACAGGGAGGGTTGTCTCCTGACTGACTGACCCTCAGATACAACAGGGAGGGTTGTCTCCTGACTGACTGGCCCTCAGATACAACAGGGAGGGTTGTCTCCTGACTGACTGACCCTCAGATACAACAGGGAGGGTAGTCTCCTGACTAACTGGCCCTCAGATACAACAGGGAGGGTTGTCTCCTGACTGACTGACCCTCAGATACAACAGGGAGGGTTGTCTCCTGACTGACTGACCCTCAGATACAACAGGGAGGGTAGTCTCCTGACTAACTGGCCCTCAGATACAACAGGGAGGGTTGTCTCCTGACTGACTGGCCTCAGATACAACAGGGAGGGTTGTCTCCTGACTGACTGACCCTCAGATACAACAGGGAGGGTTGTCTCCTGACTAACTGGCCCTCAGATACAACAGGGAGGGTTGTCTCCTGACTAACTGGCCCTCAGATACAACAGGGAGGGTTGTCTCCTGACTGACTGGCCCTCAGATACAACAGGGAGGGTTGTCTCCTGACTGACTGACCCTCAGATACAACAGGGAGGGTTGTCTCCTGACTGACTGGCCCTCAGATACAACAGGGAGGGTTGTCTCCTGACTGACTGACCCTCAGATACAACAGGGAGGGTTGTCTCCTGACTAACTGGCCCTCAGATACAACAGGGAGGGTTGTCTCCTGACTAACTGGCCCTCAGATACAACAGGGAGGGTTGTCTCCTGACTGACTGACCCTCAGATACAACAGGGAGGGTTGTCTCCTGACTAACTGGCCCTCAGATACAACAGGGAGGGTTGTCTCCTGACTGACTGACCCTCAGATACAACAGGGAGGGTAGTCTCCTGACTAACTGGCCCTCAGATACAACAGGGAGGGTTGTCTCCTGACTAACTGGCCCTCAGATACAACAGGGAGGGTTGTCTCCTGACTAACTGGCCCTCAGATACAACAGGGAGGGTTGTCTCCTGACTGACTGGCCCTCAGATACAACAGGGAGGGTTGTCTCCTGACTAACTGGCCCTCAGATACAACAGGGAGGGTTGTCTCCTGACTAACTGGCCCTCAGATACAACAGGGAGGGTTGTCTCCTGACTGACTGGCCCTCAGATACAACAGGGAGGGTAGTCTCCTGACTGACTGACCCTCAGATACAACAGGGAGGGTTGTCTCCTGACTGACTGACCCTCAGATACAACAGGGAGGGTTGTCTCCTGACTGACTGGCCCTCAGATACAACAGGGAGGGTTGTCTCCTGACTGACTGGCCCTCAGATACAACAGGGAGGGTTGTCTCCTGACTGACTGACCCTCAGATACAACAGGGAGGGTTGTCTCCTGACTGACTGACCCTCAGATACAACAGGGAGGGTTGTCTCCTGACTGACTGACCCTCAGATACAACAGGGAGGGTTGTCTCCTGACTGACTGACCCTCAGATACAACAGGGAGGGTTGTCTCCTGACTGACTGGCCCTCAGATACAACAGGGAGGGTTGTCTCCTGACTAACTGGCCCTCAGATACAACAGGGAGGGTTGTCTCCTGACTGACTCTCAGATACAACAGGGAGGGTTGTCTCCTGACTGACTGGCCCTCAGATACAACAGGGAGGGTTGTCTCCTGACTGACTGGCCCTCAGGTACAACAGGGAGGGTTGTCTCCTGACTGACTGGCCCTCAGATACAACAGGGAGGGTTGTCTCCTGACTGACTGACCCTCAGGTACAACAGGGAGGGTTGTCTCCTGACTGACTGGCCCTCAGATACACCAGGGAGGGTTGTCTCCTGACTGACTGACCCTCAGGTACAACAGGGAGGGTTGTCTCCTGACTGACTCTCAGATACAACAGGGAGGGTAGTCTCCTGACTGACTGACCCTCAGATACAACAGGGAGGGTTGTCTCCTGACTGACCGACTGGCCCTCAGATACAACAGGGAGGGTTGTCTCCTGACTGACTGGCCCTCAGATACAACAGGGAGGGTTGTCTCCTGACTGACCCTCAGATACAACAGGGAGGGTTGTCTCCTGACTGACCGACTGGCCCTCAGATACAACAGGGAGGGTTGTCTCCTGACTGACTGGCCCTCAGATACAACAGGGAGGGTTGTCTCCTGACTGACCCTCAGATACAACAGGGAGGGTTGTCTCCTGACTGACTGACCCCCAGATACAACAGGGAGGGTTGTCTCCTGACTGACTGGCCCTCAGATACAACAGGGAGGGTTGTCTCCTGACTGACTGACCCTCAGATACAACAGGGAGGGTTGTCTCCTGACTGACTGGCCCTCAGATACAACAGGGAGGGTTGTCTCCTGACTGACCCTCAGATACAACAGGGAGGGTTGTCTCCTGACTGACTGACCCCCAGATACAACAGGGAGGGTTGTCTCCTGACTGACTGGCCCTCAGATACAACAGGGAGGGTTGTCTCCTGACTGACTGACCCTCAGATACAACAGGGAGGGTAGTCTCCTGACTCCAGTAGCCAGATACAACAGGGAGGGTTGTCTCCTGACTCCAGCAGCCAGATACAACAGGGAGGGTAGTCTCCTGACTCCAGTAGCCAGATACAACAGGGAGGGTTGTCTCCTGACTCCAGCAGCCAGATACAACAGGGAGGGTAGTCTCCTGACTCCAGTAGCCAGATACAACAGGGAGGGTAGTCTCCTGACTCCAGTAGCCAGATACAACAGGGAGGGTAGTCTCCTGACTCCAGTAGCCAGATACAACAGGGAGGGTAGTCTCCTGACTCCAGTAGCCAGATACAACAGGGAGGGTAGTCTCCTGACTCCAGTAGCCAGATACAACAGGGAGGGTAGTCTCCTGACTCCAGTAGCCAGATACAACAGGGAGGGTAGTCTCCTGACTCCAGCAGCCAGATACAACAGGGAGGGTAGTCTCCTGACTCCAGTAGCCAGATACAACAGGGAGGGTAGTCTCCTGACTCCAGCAGCCAGATACAACAGGGAGGGTAGTCTCCTGACTCCAGTAGCCAGATACAACAGGGAGGGTTGTCTCCTGACTCCAGTAGCCAGATACAACAGGGAGGGTAGTCTCCTGACTCCAGTAGCCAGATACAACAGGGAGGGTAGTCTCCTGACTCCAGTAGCCAGATAAAACAGGGAGGGTTGTCTCCTGACTCCAGTAGCCAGATACAACAGGGAGGGTAGTCTCCTGACTCCAGTAGCCAGATACAACAGGGAGGGTAGTCTCCTGACTCCAGTAGCCAGATACAACAGGGAGGGTAGTCTCCTGACTCCAGTAGCCAGATACAACAGGGAGGGTAGTCTCCTGACTCCAGTAGCCAGATACAACAGGGAGGGTTGTCTCCTGACTCCAGTAGCCAGATACAACAGGGAGGGTTGTCTCCTGACTGACTGACCCTCAGATACAACAGGGAGGGTTGTCTCCTGACTGACCCTCAGATACAACAGGGAGGGTTGTCTCCTGACTGACCCTCAGATACAACAGGGAGGGTTGTCTCCTGACTGACTGACCCTCAGATACAACAGGGAGGGTTGTCTCCTGACTGACTGACCCTCAGATACAACAGGGAGGGTTGTCTCCTGACTGACTGACCCTCAGATACAACAGGGAGGGTAGTCTCCTGACTAACTGGCCCTCAGATACAACAGGGAGGGTTGTCTCCTGACTAACTGGCCCTCAGATACAACAGGGAGGGTTGCCTCCTGACTAACTGGCCCTCAGATACAACAGGGAGGGTTGTCTCCTGACTGACTGGCCCTCAGATACAACAGGGAGGGTTGTCTCCTGACTAACTGGCCCTCAGATACAACAGGGAGGGTTGCCTCCTGACTAACTGGCCCTCAGATACAACAGGGAGGGTAGTCTCCTGACTAACTGGCCCTCAGATACAACAGGGAGGGTTGTCTCCTGACTGACTGGCCCTCAGATACAACAGGGAGGGTTGTCTCCTGACTGACTGGCCCTCAGATACAACAGGGAGGGTTGTCTCCTGACTGACTGGCCCTCAGATACAACAGGGAGGGTTGTCTCCTGACTGACTGGCCCTCAGATACAACAGGGAGGGTTGTCTCCTGACTGACTGACCCTCAGATACAACAGGGAGGGTTGTCTCCTGACTGACTGACCCTCAGATACAACAGGGAGGGTTGTCTCCTGACTGACTGGCCCTCAGATACAACAGGGAGGGTTGTCTCCTGACTGACTGGCCCTCAGATACAACAGGGAGGGTTGTCTCCTGACTGACTGACCCTCAGATACAACAGGGAGGGTTGTCTCCTGACTGACTGACCCTCAGATACAACAGGGAGGGTTGTCTCCTGACTGACTGACCCTCAGATACAACAGGGAGGGTTGTCTCCTGACTAACTGGCCCTCAGATACAACAGGGAGGGTTGTCTCCTGACTGACTGACCCTCAGATACAACAGGGAGGGTAGTCTCCTGACTGACTGACCCTCAGATACAACAGGGAGGGTTGTCTCCTGACTGACTGGCCCTCAGATACAACAGGGAGGGTTGTCTCCTGACTGACTGGCCCTCAGATACAACAGGGAGGGTTGTCTCCTGACTGACCCTCAGATACAACAGGGAGGGTTGTCTCCTGACTGACTGGCCCTCAGATACAACAGGGAGGGTTGTCTCCTGACTGACCCTCAGATACAACAGGGAGGGTTGTCTCCTGACTGGCCCTCAGATACAACAGGGAGGGTTGTCTCCTGACTGACTGGCCCTCAGATACAACAGGGAGGGTTGTCTCCTGACTGACTGGCCCTCAGATACAACAGGGAGGGTTGTCTCCTGACTAACTGGCCCTCAGATACAACAGGGAGGGTTGTCTCCTGACTCCAGCAGCCAGATACAACAGGGAGGGTAGTCTCCTGACTCCAGTAGCCAGATACAACAGGGAGGGTTGTCTCCTGACTGACTGGCCCTCAGATACAACAGGGAGGGTTGTCTCCTGACTCCAGCAGCCAGATACAACAGGGAGGGTAGTCTCCTGACTCCAGTAGCCAGATACAACAGGGAGGGTTGTCTCCTGACTCCAGTAGCCAGATACAACAGGGAGGGTAGTCTCCTGACTCCAGCAGCCAGATACAACAGGGAGGGTAGTCTCCTGACTCCAGCAGCCAGATACAACAGGGAGGGTAGTCTCCTGACTCCAGCAGCCAGATACAACAGGGAGGGTAGTCTCCTGACTCCAGCAGCCAGATACAACAGGGAGGGTAGTCTCCTGACTCCAGTAGCCAGATACAACAGGGAGGGTAGTCTCCTGACTCCAGTAGCCAGATACAACAGGGAGGGTAGTCTCCTGACTCCAGCAGCCAGATACAACAGGGAGGGTTGTCTCCTGACTCCAGTAGCCAGATACAACAGGGAGGGTAGTCTCCTGACTCCAGTAGCCAGATACAACAGGGAGGGTAGTCTCCTGACTCCAGTAGCCAGATACAACAGGGAGGGTTGTCTCCTGACTCCAGCAGCCAGATACAACAGGGAGGGTAGTCTCCTGACTCCAGCAGCCAGATACAACAGGGAGGGTTGTCTCCTGACTCCAGTAGCCAGATACAACAGGGAGGGTAGTCTCCTGACTCCAGTAGCCAGATACAACAGGGAGGGTAGTCTCCTGACTCCAGTAGCCAGATACAACAGGGAGGGTAGTCTCCTGACTCCAGTAGCCAGATACAACAGGGAGGGTAGTCTCCTGACTCCAGTAGCCAGATACAACAGGGAGGGTAGTCTCCTGACTCCAGTAGCCAGATACAACAGGGAGGGTTGTCTCCTGACTCCAGTAGCCAGATACAACAGGGAGGGTAGTCTCCTGACTCCAGCAGCCAGATACAACAGGGAGGGTAGTCTCCTGACTCCAGCAGCCAGATACAACAGGGAGGGTAGTCTCCTGACTCCAGTAGCCAGATACAACAGGGAGGGTAGTCTCCTGACTCCAGTAGCCAGATACAACAGGGAGGGTTGTCTCCTGACTCCAGTAGCCAGATACAACAGGGAGGGTAGTCTCCTGACTCCAGTAGCCAGATACAACAGGGAGGGTAGTCTCCTGACTCCAGTAGCCAGATACAACAGGGAGGGTAGTCTCCTGACTCCAGTAGCCAGATACAACAGGGAGGGTAGTCTCCTGACTCCAGCAGCCAGATACAACAGGGAGGGTAGTCTCCTGACTCCAGTAGCCAGATACAACAGGGAGGGTAGTCTCCTGACTCCAGCAGCCAGATACAACAGGGAGGGTAGTCTCCTGACTCCAGTAGCCAGATACAACAGGGAGGGTAGTCTCCTGACTCCAGTAGCCAGATACAACAGGGAGGGTAGTCTCCTGACTCCAGTAGCCAGATACAACAGGGAGGGTAGTCTCCTGACTCCAGCAGCCAGATACAACAGGGAGGGTTGTCTCCTGACTCCAGTAGCCAGATACAACAGGGAGGGTAGTCTCCTGACTCCAGCAGCCAGATACAACAGGGAGGGTAGTCTCCTGACTCCAGCAGCCAGATACAACAGGGAGGGTTGTCTCCTGACTCCAGTAGCCAGATACAACAGGGAGGGTAGTCTCCTGACTCCAGTAGCCAGATACAACAGGGAGGGTAGTCTCCTGACTCCAGTAGCC
This sequence comes from Salvelinus alpinus, assembly GCF_045679555.1. NCBI lineage: Eukaryota > Metazoa > Chordata > Actinopteri > Salmoniformes > Salmonidae > Salvelinus > Salvelinus alpinus. The sequence goes on along the minus strand of NC_092089.1, from coordinate 4,776,731 downwards.
AGATACAACAGGGAGGGTAGTCTCCTGACTCCAGTAGCCAGATACAACAGGGAGGGTAGTCTCCTGACTCCAGTAGCCAGATACAACAGGGAGGGTAGTCTCCTGACTCCAGCAGCCAGATACAACAGGGAGGGTAGTCTCCTGACTCCAGTAGCCAGATACAACAGGGAGGGTAGTCTCCTGACTCCAGTAGCCAGATACAACAGGGAGGGTAGTCTCCTGACTCCAGCAGCCAGATAAAACAGGGAGGGTAGTCTCCTGACTCCAGTAGCCAGATACAACAGGGAGGGTAGTCTCCTGACTCCAGTAGCCAGATACAACAGGGAGGGTAGTCTCCTGACTCCAGTAGCCAGATACAACAGGGAGGGTAGTCTCCTGACTCCAGCAGCCAGATACAACAGGGAGGGTAGTCTCCTGACTCCAGTAGCCAGATACAACAGGGAGGGTAGTCTCCTGACTCCAGTAGCCAGATACAACAGGGAGGGTTGTCTCCTGACTGACTGACCCTCAGATACAACAGGGAGGGTTGTCTCCTGACTCCAGTAGCCAGATACAACAGGGAGGGTTGTCTCCTGACTCCAGCAGCCAGATACAACAGGGAGGGTTGTCTCCTGACTCCAGTAGCCAGATACAACAGGGAGGGTAGTCTCCTGACTCCAGTAGCCAGATACAACAGGGAGGGTTGTCTCCTGACTCCAGTAGCCAGATACAACAGGGAGGGTTGTCTCCTGACTCCAGTAGCCAAATACATTGATGGACAACATAGTTGGGCCCACTAGCTCCAAATGAGCCACCAAGCTTAGACACTGACACCAGACTGACAGGCCCAGTCCAGAACCACAACGATACCGCCGGTGTCATAATGAAACCAGACTGACAGGCCCAGTCCAGAACCACAACAATACGGTCGGTGTCATAATGAAACCAGACTGACAGGCCCAGTCCAGAACCACAACGACACGGCCGGTGTCATAATGAAACCAGACTGACAGGCCCAGTCCAGAACCACAACAATACGGTCGGTGTCATAATGAAACCAGACTGACAGGCCCAGTCCAGAACCACAACGACACGGCCGGTGTCATAATGAAACCAGACTGACAGGCCCAGTCCAGAACCACAACAATACGGTCGGTGTCATAATGAAACCAGACTGACAGGCCCAGTCCAGAACCACAACGACACGGCCGGTGTCATAATGAAACCAGACTGACAGGCCCAGTCCAGAACCACAACGACACGGCCGGTGACATAATGAAACCAGACTGACAGGCCCAGTCCAGAACCACAACGACACGGCCGGTGACATAATGAAACCAGACCGACAGGCCCAGTCCAGAACCACAACGATACGGCCGGTGTCATAATGACACCAGACCGACAGGCCCAGTCCAGAACCACAACGATACGGCCGGTGTCATAATGACACCAGACCGACAGGCCCAGTCCAGAACCACAACGATACGGCCGGTGTCATAATGAAACCAGACTGACAGGCCCAGTCCAGAACCACAACGATACGGCCGGTGTCATAATGAAACCAGACTGACAGGCCCAGTCCAGAACCACAACGATACGGCCGGTGTCATAATGACACCAGACTGACAGGCCCAGTCCAGAACCACAACGATACGGCCGGTGTCATAATGACACCAGACTGACAGGCCCAGTCCAGAACCACAACGATACGGCCGGTGTCATAATGAAACCAGACCGACAGGCCCAGTCCAGAACCACAACGATACGGCCGGTGTCATAATGAAACCAGACCGACAGGCCCAGTCCAGAACCACAACGATACGGCCGGTGACATAATGACACCAGACCGACAGGCCCAGTCCAGAACCACAACGATACGGCCGGTGTCATAATGAAACCAGACCGACAGGCCCAGTCCAGAACCACAACGATACGGCCGGTGTCATAATGAAACCAGCCTGACAGGCCCAGTCCAGAACCACAACGATACGGTCGGTGACATAATGACACCAGACTGACAGGCCCAGTCCAGAACCACAACGACCACAGTCATACCAGCAGACCACAGTCATACCAGCAGACCACAGTCCTAACAGCAGACCACAGTCCTAACAGCAGACCCCAGTCCTAACAGCAGACCGCAGTCCTAACAGCAGACCGCAGTCCTAACAGCAGACCGCAGTCCTAACAGCAGACCACAGTCCTAACAGCAGACCACAGTCCTAACAGCAGACCACAGTCATAACAGCAGACCACAGTCATAACAGCAGACCACAGTCATAACCTAACTGGAGAGAGCAAAGTGGCCACATTCTTATCCTGCTCTGGTCAATTCAGCCCTTCTGCACATTCCTCTGCTGCTGTGGGGAAAGGAGTGGCACGTGGCCAGGGCTTTAGTGGGAAGGGGTGGCACGTGGCCAGGGGTTTAGTGGGAAGGGGGGACAGACAGGACAGCCAGCCAGGCCAGGTCATTAGTGGGAAGTGGGGACAGACAGGACAGACAGGCCAGGGCATTAGTGGGAAGTGGGGACAGACAGGACAGCCAGGCAGGCCAGGGCATTAGTGGGAAGTGGGGACAGACAGGACAGGCAGGCCAGGGCATTAGTGGGAAGTGGGGACAGACAGGACAGGCAGGGCATTAGTGGGAAGTGGGGACAGACAGGAAGTGGGAAGTGGGGACAGAAAGCCAGGCCAGGGCATTAGTGGGAACAGACAGGACAGGCAGGATAACAGTAGAATGATTGATGTGGTCTAGAGATGGAGTTGATCAGTCCATCCCAGCTCCACTACTCACTGACCAAGCGTGGAGTAAGGCTAGCTACAGGTTCTCCGGGTTAACCTAGCTACAGGTGCTCCGGGTTAACCTAGCTACAGGTGCGGCCGGGTTAACCTAGCTACAGGTGCGGCCGGGTTAACCTAGCTACAGGTGCGGCCGGGTTAACCTAGCTACAGGTGCGGCCGGGTTAACCTAGCTACAGGTGCTCCGGGTTAACCTAGCTACAGGTGCTCCGGGTTAACCTAGCTACAGGTGCTCCGGGTTAACCTAGCTACAGGTGCTCCGGGTTAACCTAGCTACAGGTTCTCCGGGTTAACCTAGCTACAGGTGCGGCCGGTTTAACCTAGCTACAGGTGCGGCCGGTTTAACCTAGCTACAGGTGCGGCCGGGTTAACCTAGCTACAGGTGCGGCCGGGTTAACCTAGCTACAGGTGCGGCCGGGTTAACCTAGCTACAGGTGCTCCGGGTTAACCTAGCTACAGGTGCTCCGGGTTAACCTAGCTACAGGTGCTCCGGGTTAACCTAGCTACAGGTGCGGCCGGTTTAACCTTGCTACAGGTGCGGCCGGTTTAACCTAGCTACAGGTGCTCCGGGTTAACCTAGCTACAGGTGCTCCGGGTTAACCTAGCTACAGGTGCTCCGGGTTAACCTAGCTACAGGTGCTCCGGGTTAACCTAGCTACAGGTGCTCCGGGTTAACCTAGCTACAGGTGCTCCGGGTTAACCTAGCTACAGGTGCTCCGGGTTAACCTAGCTACAGGTGCGGCCGGTTTAACCTAGCTACAGGTGCGGCCGGTTTAACCTAGCTACAGGTGCGGCCGGGTTAACCTAGCTACAAGTGCGGCCGGGTTAACCTAGCTACAGGTGCGGCCGGGTTAACCTAGCTACAGGTGCGGCCGGGTTAACCTAGCTACAGGTGCGGCCGGGTTAACCTAGCTACAGGTGCGGCCGGGTTAACCTAGCTACAGGTGCGGCCGGGTTAACCTAGCTACAGGTGCGGCCGGGTTAACCTAGCTACAGGTGCGGCCGGTTTAACCTAGCTACAGGTGCTCCGGGTTAACCTAGCTACAGGTGCTCCGGGTTAACCTAGCTACAGGTGCTCCGGGTTAACCTAGCTACAGGTGCTCCGGGTTAACCTAGCTACAGGTGCGGCCGGTTTAACCTAGCTACAGGTGCTCCGGGTTAACCTAGCTACAGGTGCTCCGGGTTAACCTAGCTACAGGTTCTCCGGGTTAACCTTGCACATCTACCTACATGTACATATTACCTCAACTAAACAGTGCCCCCGCACATTGACTCTGTACTGGTACCCCTCTCATTCAGGCCAAAGAGTTTAATCAAACCAGAAAATCTTGTTTCTCATGGTCTGAGAGTCTTTAGGTGCCTTTTGGCAAACTCCAACCAGGCTGTCATGTGCCTTTTACGGAGGAGTGGCTTCCGTCTAGCCACTCTACCATAAAGGCCTGATTGGTGGAGTGCTACAGAGAAGGTTGTCCTTCTGGAAGGTTCTCCCATCTCCACAGAGAAACTCTAGAGCTCTGTCAGAATGACCATGGGGTTCTTGGTCACCTCCCTGATCAAGACCCTTCTCCCCCGATTGCTTAGGTTTGGCCGGGAGGCCAGCAGTCTTGGTGGTTCCAAATTTCTTCCATTTATGAATGATGGAGGCCACTGTGTTCTCGGGGACCTTCAATGCTGCAGAACTTTTTTGTTGCCCTTCCCCAGATCTGTGCTTCGACACAATCCTGACTCTGAGAGGTCTGAATACTTTCTGAATGCACTGTATTAGCAGAGTTACTGAAGGACAGGGACATCTGCCAAGTCTATAGATTTATACTGTACATAACACTCAGATGCCATCTGACTGTCAGGCGTGTAAAGGGTTATAGCGTCTCTATATGATACGTACAGTATAACTCAGATACTATCTGACTGTCAGCCGTGTAAAGGGTTATAGCGTCTCTATATGATACGTACAGTATAACTCAGATACCATCTGACTGTCAGCCATGTAAAGGGTTAGTGTTTCTCTATATGATACGTACAGTATAACTCAGATACCATCTGACTGTCAGCCGTGTAAAGGGTTATAGCGTCTCTATATGATACGTACAGTATAACTCAGATACTATCTGACTGTCAGCCATGTAAAGGGTTAGCGTCTCTATATGATACGTACAGTATAACTCAGATACCATCTGACTGTCAGCCATATAAAGGGTTATAGCGTCTCTATATGATACGTACAGTATAACTCAGATACCATCTGACTGTCAGCCGTGTAAAGGGTTATAGCGTCTCTATATGATACGTACAGTATAACTCAGATACCATCTGACTGTCAGCCATGTAAAGGGTTATAGCGTCTCTATATGATACGTACAGTATAACTCAGATACCATCTGACTGTCAGCCATGTAAAGGGTTAGTGTTTCTCTATATGATACGTACAGTATAACCCAGATACTATCTGACTGTCAGCCGTGTAAAGGGTTATAGCGTCTCTATATGATACGTACAGTATAACTCAGATACCATCTGACTGTCAGCCATGTAAAGGGTTATAGCGTCTCTATATGATACGTACAGTATAACTCAGATACTATCTGACTGTCAGCCATGTAAAGGGTTATAGCGTCTCTATATGATACGTACAGTATAACTCAGATACCATCTGACTGTCAGCCATGTAAAGGGTTAGTGTTTCTCTATATGATACGTACAGTATAACTCAGATACCATCTGACTGTCAGCCGTGTAAAGGGTTATAGCGTCTCTATATGATACGTACAGTATAACCCAGATACTATCTGACTGTCAGCCATGTAAAGGGTTATAGCGTCTCTATATGATACGTACAGTATAACTCAGATACCATCTGACTGTCAGCCATGTAAAGGGTTAGTGTTTCTATATGATACGTACAGTATAACCCAGATACTATCTGACTGTCAGCCGTGTAAAGGGTTAGTGTTTCTCTATATGATACGTACAGTATAACTCAGATACCATCTGACTGTCAGCCATGTAAAGGGTTATAGCGTCTCTATATGATACGTACAGTATAACCCAGATACTATCTGACTGTCAGCCATGTAAAGGGTTATAGCGTCTCTATATGATACGTACAGTATAACTCAGATACCATCTGACTGTCAGCCATGTAAAGGGTTAGTGTTTCTCTATATGATACCTACAGTATAACTCAGATACCATCTGACTGTCAGCCATGTAAAGGGTTATAGCGTCTCTATATGATACGTACAGTATAACCCAGATACTATCTGACTGTCAGCCATGTAAAGGGTTATAGCGTCTCTATATGATACGTACAGTATAACTCAGATACCATCTGACTGTCAGCCATGTAAAGGGTTAGTGTTTCTCTATATGATACCTACAGTATAACTCAGATACCATCTGACTGTCAGCCATGTAAAGGGTTATAGCGTCTCTATATGATACGTACAGTATAACTCAGATACTATCTGACTGTCAGCCATGTAAAGGGTTAGCGTCTCTATATGATACGTACAGTATAACTCAGATACCATCTGACTGTCAGCCATGTAAAGGGTTATAGCGTCTCTATATGATACGTACAGTATAACCCAGATACTATCTGACTGTCAGCCATGTAAAGGGTTATAGCGTCTCTATATGATACGTACAGTATAACTCAGATACCATCTGACTGTCAGCCATGTAAAGGGTTATAGCGTCTCTATATGATACGTACAGTATAACTCAGATACTATCTGACTGTCAGCCATGTAAAGGGTTATAGCGTCTCTATATGATACGTACAGTATAACTCAGATACTATCTGACTGTCAGCCATGTAAAGGGTTAGTGTTTCTATATGATACGTACAGTATAACTCAGATACCATCTGACTGTCAGTCATGTAAAGGGTTATAGCGTCTCTATATGATACGTACAGTATAACCCAGATACTATCTGACTGTCAGCCATGTAAAGGGTTATAGCGTCTGTATAATGGGCTAATAGCATAGTCATATTTGGAGTCTCATGTGAGGTATAATAATAATAATATACTGTATACACTCAAATATTACTGCCCACTACATGTACGATACAAACATATGTGCAGCAAAGACAAATGAAAACATCACAATCCATTGTTCTGTTGTTAAAGCCACTATGACAAATAGAAGAGGAACGTTTCCAATCCCAACAAAGACAGCAGTCTCCCTCCCTCCTCTCCTCACTCGCTGTAAAGGAGAGGAAATGAGGTAAGCACCCAGGCATCCCTGGTCCTGCTACGCTGGGGAAGCATGGAAGAGATGGGAGAAACAGAGGACTGAGGAGAGGAAAGAGGGAGGGGAGGGAGAGGTAAACTTGACTGATCCCTGAAGAAATACTCCACCCGTAAAGAAACACTCCACCCGTAAAGAAACAATCCTTCAGTAAAGAAACACTCCACCCGTAAAGAAACACTCCACCCGTAAAGAAACAATCCTTCAGTAAAGAAACACTCCACCCGTAAAGAAACACGCCTTCCGTAAAGAAACACCCCACCCGTAAAGAAACACGCCTTCCGTAAAGAAACACCCCACCCGTAAAGAAACACGCCTTCCGTAAAGAAACACCCCACCCGTAAAGAAACACCCCACCCGTAAAGAAACACGCCTTCCGTAAAGAAACACCCCACCCGTAAAGAAACACCCCACCCGTAAAGAAACACGCCTTCCGTAAAGAAACACCTCACCCGTAAAGAAACACCCCACCCGTAAAGAAACACTCCACCCGTAAAGAAACACTCCACCCGTAAAGAAACACCCCACCCGTAAAGAAACACGCCTTCCGTAAAGAAACACTCCTACCGTAAAGTCAGGGACAGCCAGAGAAGCAGGATAAACATACAGCTAACAGCTCCTATAAATTGTGTCGTGCAGATCAGACCAGGGGGAATCCCCCCCACCCCTACTCAACCCCACCCAAGCTGTTAAAAATATCCCTCAGTAAAAGACGGATAAGTCAATGTGGGAAAAGTAAGCCCCCCTCCCAAAAAAACAGACCAGCAGCTCAAATGCTCACACATTGAGACCTCATATCAGAGGCAGTAGGCCTCATCTTTACACTGACGCACATTTGAGCAGGTGTGAGTTGACGTGACAAGGCCTTTAGGTTTTCCCTTGAAGCTGATAGCTGTTCCAGAGAATCTGTGGAGGGCAGAGGAAGAGAACCTTCAGGAGTACCTCGAGGGCCCCTGAAAAGGTCCTGACATGAGGCTTCAGAAGTACCTCGAGGGCCCCTGAAAAGGCCCCGACATGAGAGCCTTCAGGAGTACCTCGAGGGCCCCTGAAAAGGCCCCGACATGAGAGCCTTCAGGAGTACCTCGAGGGCCCCTGAAAAGGCCTCCGACATGAGGCTTCAGGAGTACCTCGAGGGCCCCTGAAAAGGTCCCGACATGAGGCTTCAGAAGTACCTTGAGGGCCCCTGAAAAGGTCCCGACATGAGAGGCTTCAGGAGTACCTCGAGGGCCCCTGAAAAGGCCCCGACATGAGAGGCTTCAGGAGTACCTCGAGGGCCCCTGAAAAGGTCCCGACATGAGAGCCTTCAGGAGTACCTCGAGGGCCCCTGAAAAGGTCCCGACATGAGAGCCTTCAGAAGAACCTTGAGGGCCCCTGAAAAGGCCCCGACATGAGAGGCTTCAGGTTTCTGTTTAACAAGAGGACACTGACAACAAAAAGACAAAGTCAGCTGAGTTCAGAAAGGAACAGAACGAGCATCTGAAAAAAAGACTAATAGGCATTACATTACCCCGTCCATAACTATAAAAAATAAAAAACAGATTTTTGGTCTATATCACCCAGCCCTAGATTAGGTTCTGTTTGGCCCAGGCTATATCACCCAGCCCTAGATTAGGTTCTGTTTGGCCCAGGCTATATCACCCAGCCCTAGATTAGGTTCTGTTTGGCCCAGGCTACATCACCCAGCCCTAGATTAGGTTCTGTTTGGCCCAGGCTACATCACCCAGCCCTAGATTAGGTTCTGTTTGGCCCAGGCTATATCACCCAGCCCTAGATTAGGTTCTGTTTGGCCCAGGCTACATCACCCAGCCCTAGATTAGGTTCTGTTTGGCCCAGGCTACATCACCCAGCCCTAGATTAGGTTCTGTTTGGCCCAGGCTACATCACCCAGCCCTAGATTAGGTTCTGTTTGGCCCAGGCTATATCACCCAGCCCTAGATTAGGTTCTGTTTGGCCCAGGCTACATCACCCAGCCCTAGATTAGGTTCTAAACCCTACCAGAACCATCTTCAACCCTCGTCTCTCTGCCAGATGTTAAACACCTCAAAATAGGCTCAGTGTTGTTGCTTCTGTAGCGAGAGAGCCACAATATGGAGGTGATCTGGTCCTCTGCAAACAGCAGTCTGAACCCACATCATTAACCTGCCTGTTCAGGGATGACCCTGCCTGTTCAGGGATGACCCTGCCTTACCTGGTCCTCTGCAAACAGCAGTCTGAACCCACATCATTAACCTGCCTGTTCAGGGATGACCCTGCCTGTTCAGGGATGACCCTGGCTTACCTGGTCCTCTGCAAACAGCAGTCTGAACCCCTCATCATTAACCTGCCTGTTCAGGGATGACCCTGCCTGTTCAGGGATGACCCTGCCTTACCTGGTCCTCTGCAAACAGCAGTCTGAACCCCTCATCATTAACCTGCCTGTTCAGGGATGACCCTGCCTTGCCTGGTCCTCTGCAAACAGCAGTCTGAACCCACATCATGACCCTGCCTGTTCAGGGATGACCCTGCCTGTTCAGGGATGACCCTGCCTGTTCAGGGATGACCCTGCCTGTTCAGGGATGACCCTGCCTTACAGGTCACAACATTTTCAACGTTGGCCCAATGTTTCAGATTTAAAAAAAAAGTTGAGCATTACTAGGCCTACTTGGACTCTATAATAAGATTTGGTAATATTTCCCAGACACCACCACTCTCATCCTGCTCTCAGCAGGCCCGCAGCTGTACACAGATAGCTGCTTGGTTGGCTCACATACGGTTCAGTGGAACACCCACCTTGAAATCCACTACAAACAATCTGTCAACAACGATATATTAGCCTGGGAAACAGAGCACTGTGAGGTCCACGGTTTAGGTTAGGACAAGACAACGATATATTAGCCTGGGAAAACAGAGCACTTACTGTATATAACCATGATATTACCTGGTACTCCCTGTATATAACCATGTTATTGCCTGGTACTTCCTGTATATAACCCTGTTATTACCTGGTACTCACTGTATATAACCATGTAATTACCTGGTACGTCCTGTATATAACCATGTTATTACCTGGTTCTCCCTGTATATAACCATGTTATTACCTGGTACTTCCTGTATATAGCCATGTTATTACCTGGTACGTTCTGTATATAGCCATGATATTACCTGGTACTTCTTGTATATAGCCACGTTATTTTTATTCGTTATTCACGGTGTCACTATTTCCATTTTCTCTTGTTGGAAATGGACCTGTAAACATTTCACTTAGTCTTCGCCCGTTGTTTACACCAGTTGTTTACACCAGTTGTTTACAAGTGAAGCATGTGAAAAATACAATGGAAGTTGATTAGAAATAGCAGCCATGTAAGCAGGCAGGCAGGCAGTGCCTGGACACATTTAGAGCGGTTTAATGCCAGATAAACTTGCAGCAGCTTGCTTGGCCACTAGCAGGCCTATATAAAGAACCTGTTAAATCTCAACACATCACGGTTAGGAGATGGAGTATTTTACACACTGAGCCGTGATGCCCTGCCCTGGGCCTCCGACGCCCTGCCCTGGCCCTCCGACGCCCTGCCCTGGCCCTCCGACGCCCTGCCCTGGCCCTCCGACGCCCTGCCCTGGCCCTCCGACGCCCTGGCCCTCCGACGACCTGCCCTGGCCCTCCGACGACCTGCCCTGGCCCTCCGACGCCCTGGCCCTCCGACGCCCTGCCCTGGCCCTCCGACGCCCTGCCCTGGCCCTCCGACGCCCTGGCCCTCCGACGCCCTGGCCCTCCGACGCCCTGCCCTGGCCCTCCGACGACCTGCCCTGGCCCTCCGACGCCCTGGCCCTCCGACGCCCTGCCCTGGCCCTCCGACGCCCTGCCCTGGCCCTCCGACGCCCTGCCCTGGCCCTCCGACGCCCTGCCCTGGCCCTCCGACGCCCTGCCCTGGCCCTCCGACGCCCTGCCCTGGGCCTCCGACGCCCTGCCCTGGCCCTCCGACGCCCTGGCCCGCCGACGCCCTGCCCTGGCCCTCCGACGCCCTGCCCTGGCCCTCCGACGCCCTGCCCTGGCCCTCCGACGCCCTGCCCTGGCCCTCCGACGCCCTGCCCTGGCCCTCCGACGACCTGCCCCTCCGACGCCCTGCCCCTCCGACGCCCTGCCCTGGCCCTCCGACGCCCTGCCCTGGCCCTCCGACGCCCTGGCCCTCCGACGCCCTGCCCTGGCCCTCCGACGCCCTGCCCTGGCCCTCCGACGCCCTGCCCTGGCCTTCCGACGCCCTGCCCTGGCCTTCCGACGCCCTGCCCTGGCCTCTGATGTCCATGTTGTAAAACAAAGGAACAGCAGAGATGGGTAGAATAAGGCAGCTTAGTTTTTTTTATTTATTAAAAGACACATGTTCCTCTGAAACTAGTCAGGCCAATAAAACAAATGGTACAGTCTGTTGGAAAAAAACTAATGCTATCCAATCATCATATCCAATCACGCTGTTTATTTACACCGAACTGAGCCCAGTGGTTTTCCATTGCATCTTCAATTAGTCCGCGGAGCAGTACGCCACAGGGCTCCACATACAGGGAGGTTCTGGAAACCCTCCGGGCCACTCAATCAGCCACGTCAGTGGCCCGCACGGGCAAGATCATTTTTGCTGTTGTTGTATTAAATGCCATTTTTCAATTATAGGCTATTTAAATGATGGACAATAAATCCTGCAGCAGTTATTCTATGTAGATTATTTAGGCAGCAAGAGAGCAGCTCTCAACCGGTTGACGGATGGAGCAGCCCACAGAACAAAGCACGACAGCGGATAAGACAGGAGGTAGGTAGGAACCCTTAGGCCCTGTCTGGGGGTGTCATCGGATGGGGCCACAGTGTCTCCCGACCCCTCCTGTCTCAGCCTCCAGTATTTATGCTGCAGTAGTTTGTGTCGGGGGGCTAGGGTCAGTCTGTTATATCTGGAGTACTTCTCCTGTCTTATCCGGTGTCCTGTGTGAATTTAAGTATGCTCTCTCTAACTCTCTCTTTCTCTCGGAGGACCATGCATCAGGACTACCTGGCATGATGACTCCTTGCTGTCCCCAGTCCACCTGGCCGTGCTGCTGCTCCAGTTTCAACTGTTCTGCCTGCGGCTATGGAACCCTGACCTGTTCACCGGACGTGCAACCTGTCCCAGACCTGCTGTTTTCAACTCTCTAGAGACGGCAGGAGCGGTAGAGATACTCTGAATGATCGGCTATGAAAAACCAACTGACATTTACTCCTGAGGTGCTGACTTGCTGCACCCTCGACAACTACTGTGATTATTATTATTTGACCCTGCTGGTCATCTATGAACATTTGAACATCTTAGCCATGTTCTGTTATAATCTCCACCCGGCACAGACAGAAGAGGACTGGCCACCCCTCATAGCCTGGTTCCTCTCTAGGTTTCTTCCTAGGTTCCTTCCTTTCTAGGGGGTTTTTCCTAGACACCGTGCTTCTACACCTGCATTGCTTGCTGTTTGGGGGTTTTAGGCTGGGTGTCTGTACAGCACTTTGAGATATCAGCTGATGTAAGAAGGGCTTTATCAATACATCTTATTGATTGACTGCAGTGCATCTCCTCCTCATGGGCTGCACCAGATTTGCCATTTCTTGCTGTGAGATGTTACCCCACTCTTCCACCAAGGCACCTGCAAGTTCCCGGACATGTCTGGGGGGAATGGCCCTAGCCCTCACGCTCCGATCCAACAGGTCCCAGACATGCTCAATGGGAATGAGATCCAGGCTCTTCGCTGGCCATGGCAGAACACTGACATTCCTGTCTTGCAGGAAATCACGCACAGAACGAGCAGTATGGCAGATGGCTCATCCTGGTCATGTCAGGATGAGCCTGCAGGAAGGGTACCACATGAGGGAGGAGGATGTCTTCCCTGTAACGCACAGCGTTGAGATTGCCTGCAATGACGACAAGCTCAGTCCGATGATGCTGTGACACACGGCCCCAGACCATGACGGACCCTCCACCTCCAAATCAATCCCGCTCCAGAGTACAGGCCTCGGTGTAACACTCATTCCTTCCACGATAAACGTGAATCCGACCATCACCCCCGGTGAGACAAAACCGCGACTCGTCAGTGAAGAGCACTTTTTGCCAGTCCTGTCTGGTCCAGCGATGGTGGGTTTGTGCCCATAGGTGACGTTGTTGCTGGTGATGTCTGGTGAGGGCCTGCCTTACAACAGGCCTACAAGCCTTCAGTCCAGCCTCTCTGTCTGGTGAGGACCTGCCTTACAACAGGCCTACAAGCCCTCAGTCCAGCCTCTCTCAGCCTATTGTGGACAGTCTGAGCACTGATGGAGGGATTGTGCATTCCTGGTGTAACTCGGGCAGTTGTTGTTGCCATCCTGTACCTGTCCCGCAGGTGTGATGTTCGGATGTATCGATCCTGTTGTTACATGTGGTCTGCCACTGCGAGGACGATCAGCTGTCCGTCCTGTCTCCCTGTAGCGTTGTCTTAGGCGTCTCACAGTACAGACACTGCAATTTATTGCCCTGGCCACATCTGCAGTCCTCAAGTAGATCCTTGCAGCATGCCTAAGGCACATTCACACAGATGAGCAGGGACCCTGGGCATCTTTCTTTTGGTGTTTTTAGAGTCAGTAGAAAGGCCTCTTTTGTGTCCTAAGTTTTCATCACTGTGACCTTAATTGCCTACCGTCTGTAAGCTGTTAGTGTCTTAACGACCGTTCCACAGGTGCATGTTCATTACTTGTTTCTGGTTCAATGAACAAACATGGGAAGCAGTGTTTAAACCCTTTACAATGAAGATCTGTGAAGTTATTTGAATTTTTACGAATTATCTTTGAAAGACAGGGTCCTGAGAAAGATACTTTTCTTTTGAAGCTCATCTCCTGAAGAACCTCTCCCTTTCTTTCTGTGTCACCACATACACACAACCGAGGCTGTGGGGGCAGCCAATAAATCCTCATGTAGAGGAACAGGCTCGGACCCTCAGCCTTCTGGTCTCAAGCCCAGCGAGCCATCAACTGTGCCACAAAAAACATTTATAAGAGAGAGTGGAATACTTAGAAACCTGGGTTGCTAGACAACTCCCGCCTTTCACACGACAGTTTCACAGCGCCTCTTAAAGGCTCACCACAGTGATTTCACAATCTACGCAAACGGCACTACGGAGCGCCATTCGCTTTGCGTTCCAGAAAATTCCATCACACAAAAGTACAGTGGCAGGTGGGAGGTGCACGCCCGTACCGATAGCTTCATTTTGCACAGACAAAACTGTGGTTCTACGCTATACATACAAAAGTATGTGGACACCCCTTCAAATTAGTAGATTTGGCTATTTGACCTTACTGAAGAGCTCAGTGACTTTCAACGTGGTACTGTCATAGGATGCCACCTTCCCAATAAGACAGTTCGTCATATTTCTGCCCCGGTCAACTGTAAGTGCTGTTATTCTGAAGTGGAAACGTCTACGAGCAACAATGACTCAACCGCGAAGTGGTAGGCCACACAAGCTCACAGAACGGGACCGCAGAGTGCTGAAGCGTGTAATGTCTGTCCCCGGTTGCAACACTCAGTACCGAGTTCCAAACTGCCTCTGGAAGCAACGTCAGCACAACAACTGTTGGTCGGGAACTTCATGAAATGGGTTTCCATGGCCGAGCAGCAGCACACAAGCCTAAGATCACCATACGCAATGCCAAGCGTCAGCTGGATTGGTGTAAAGCTCACCGTCATTGGACTCTGGAGAAGTGAAAAACGGTTCTCTGGAGCGATGAATCACGCTTCACCATCTGGTAGTCCGACGAACAAATCGGGGTTTGACGGATGCCAGTAGAACGCTACCTGCCCCAATGTATAGTGTCAACTGTAAAGTTTGGCGGAGAAGGAATAATGGTCTGGGGCTGTTTTTCATGGTTCGGGCCCCTTAGTTCCAATGAAGGAAAATCTTAACGCTACAGCATACAATGACATTCTAGACAATTCTGTGCTTCCATCTTTGTGGCAAAAGTTTGGGGAAGACCCTTTCCTGTTTCAGCATGACAGTGCCCCCGTGCTCAAAGCGAGGTCCATACAGAAATGGTTAGTCGAGAACAGTGTGGAATAACTTGACTGGCCTGCACAGAGCCCTGACCTCAACCCCATCCAACATCTTTGGGGTGAATTGTAACACCGACTGCGAGCCAGGCCTAATCGCCCGACATCAGTGCCCAACCTCACTAATGCTCTTGTGGCTTAATGGAAACAAGTCCCTGCAGCACACAGCAATGTTCCAACATCTAGTGGAAAGCCTTCCCAGAAGAGTCGAGGCTGTTACAGGGGGGGAAGCAACTCCAAATGAATGCTCATGATTTTGGAATATGATGTTCGACGAGCCGGTGGGAACATTCTTTTGGCTATGTAGTGTAGTTAGCCTCTATGAATACAAGTACTAGTTATAACATACTGTTACAGGGAAGCGCTCACCGGACAAAAACACACGGAAGTTATTGGATGCAACGTCCGTTCACGTCCGACACCAAAGTAATGAAACAGGCAGGTTTGTGAGGCTCGAACCCTCAACCTTCTGGTCCGAAGCCCGGCGCGTCATCAACAGCGCCACAGAAACATACCGGCACTTAAAAACTAGAGTCGCTACAATTACAATAATTATTACCTGGGCGCTGGACACTTTCTCCCCCCCAAAAAATCCCGATAGCACAGCAAAATATTTAGGAGCATATGCCCCCCAAAATGGTAGCACAGTAGTCATGTCAATAGCTTGTTTGATAACAACTTAAATCCACCGTCTGACCAAACATGAATATAACTAACCCCAATTAAAATACAAATAGGGTATTGATTATGTTCCATATCTGTAAAATGAAACACTGTCGCTACAAGAGGCAGACAGAGCAGAATCGGCCAGATGGATGTTTAGCTAGCTAGCTAACGTTAGGTTAGCAACAGGACGCCAACAACTGCATGGAATGTTCAGAAAGACAGCTTGCCAAAAAAAAAACGCCTTCAAGTATTGTTAACGTACCGTTTAACAACTGTAATGCCGTCTGTCCTGGTCAAATGTCAACAAAAAATTATTTCTCTTCAACAAACCGCCCCCCGAGAAATCCTTATTAAATATACTTTTCCTAGAGTCCGTCGCGTCCCACCTTCTTTCGCTCTGAGCTGATCAAAAGACAGGTCGCGTTCTCTTCCAAACAGAAAGTTCAAATCTTCTCGCGAGATCTCGACCAAGTCATCGTAACTCTGGAGTATGGCACGACAATATGTTTCCTTTCATATGAGAAATAACTAATACCCTTACATCAATCATGCAAAGTCCTATAGAGAGCAAACTTTGTAAATAGTCATGGTCATTTTTAAATACATACAGTGATAAAGTTGTAATTTACACAGAACGATCATCAAGAGCTACTCGATGTTACTGTTACAGTCCACAAAAGAGTCCTTTCACTGCGCCTACCATCATGGTTTACATTATTCACATGCTTCTCATAACTGTCAGAGTTGAGAGATGCTTTCCGGAAAACGTTCAGGCTTCAAGGAATGTGGTTGCCCATGTCACAGACATAAATCTGTCAGACCTGTCTGTCAAAGAGCCAAAATATCCAGGAGTTAAAAAGTGGAGAGGAGAGAGAGGATTCCCTGGTGTCAACTTGAGGCTCAGTCAGTCCGCAATATCTTTATGATAACTGACCTGGAATAAACAGAGTTTACTGTTGATGAGTTTTATAGCTGAAAGTAAAAGTTTAGTATTTTATTAGGATCCCCATTCGCTAAAATATGAATACACGCTTTTATACATTTATGCCTTAGCATTCCATGCATCACGTACTCATTATAACGGCAACACTGCAGCCATTCATTTTCTCATCTATTGCCATCCTTTGCTCTACTGTTACAATTGCTTTGTCTAAACAGGTCCTGATATCCTGATCTCACATTCACCTTGACTCCTGATATCCTGATCTCACAGCCACCTTGACTCCTGATATCCTGATCTTACAGCCACCTTGACTCCTGATATCCTGATCTCACAGCCACCTTGACTCCTGATATCCTGATCTCACAGCCACCTTGACTCCTGATATCCTGATCTTACAGCCACCTTGACTCCTGATATCCTGATCTCACATCCACCTTGACTCCCGATATCCTGATCTCACAGCCACCTTGACTCCCGATATCCTGATCTCACAGCCACCTTGACTCCCGATATCCTAATCTCACAGCCACCTTGACTCCCGATATCCTGATCTCACAGCCACCTTGACTCCCGATATCCTGATCTCACAGCCACCTTGACTCCCGATATCCTGATCTCACAGCCACCTTGACTCCCGATATCCTGATCTCACAGCCACCTTGACTCCCGATATCCTGATCTCACAGCCACCTTGACTCCCGATATCCTGATCTCACAGCCACCTTGACTCCCGATATCCTGATCTCACAGCCACCTTGACTCCTGATATCCTGATCTGACAGCCACCTTGACTCCTGATATCCTGATCTCACAGCCACCTTGACTCCTGATATCCTGATCTCACAGCCACCTTGACTCCTGATATCCTGATCTCACAGCCACCTTGACTCCTGATATCCTGATCTCACAGCCACCTTGACTCCTGATATCCCGATCTCACAGCCACCTTGACTCCTGATATCCTGATCTCACAGCCACCTTGACTCCTGATATCCTGATCTCACAGCCACCTTGACTCCTGATATCCTGATCTCACAGCCACCTTGACTCCTGATATCCTGATCTCACAGCCACCTTGACTCCTGATATCCTGATCTCACAGCCACCTTGACTCCTGATATCCTGATCTCACAGCCACCTTGACTCCTGATATCCTGATCTCACAGCACCAGTTGTTCTGTAAACAACCAGAAAGAATAGCAATCTCACGTTAGATCCATAAAAACTTGAATACTCACAAAGCAGAGACATATATTTAAGCAATAAGGCCCAAGGAGGTGTGGTAACGCGGAGTGCCTGGACACTGCCCTTAGCCGTGGTATATTGGCCATGTATCACAAACCCCCCGAGGTGGGCGCCGTTGACGTGGATGTCGATTAAGGCAGCCCCCCACCCCCCTCAACTCCCCGATTCAGAGGGGTTGGGTTAAATGTGGAAGACACATTTCAGTTGAATGCATTCAGTTGTACAATTGACTAGGTATCCCTTATTCCCTTATTGCTGTTATAAACTGGTTACCAACGTAATTAGAGCAGTAAAAATAAATGTTTTGTCATACCCGTGGTATACGGTTTGATATACCACAGCTGTCAGCCAATCAGCATTCAGGGCTCGAACCACCCAGTTTATAATTAAGGGCTATGTCCAGGCACTCTGCGATGCGTCGTGCCTAAGAACAGCCCTTAGCCGTGGTATATTGGCAATATACCACACCCCCTCGTGCCTTATTTCTTAATTATAAACCGTCTAGTTTGGGTCCTGGATGCTGATTGGCTGAAAGCTGTGGTATATCAGACAATATAACACGGGTGTACCTCAAAACTACTTGTTTACTGTTCTATTTCTGTCGGTAACCTGTTTATAATAGCAATAAGGCCCCTCGGGGGTTTGTGGTACATGGCCAATATACCACGGCTAAGGCCTGTATCCAGACACTCGGCGTTGCGTCGTGCCTAAGAACAGCCCTCATCCGTGGTATTTTGTCAATATGGAAAACAGAAAGGAAAACACTGCTGCTCATGCTCCCAGGTGATATTTATTTATAACAACGTTCCGACCCTTAGGTCTTCATCAGGCATCCATATCCCATCGGCAATATTGCTTGGCCTCACTGCTTAAATATGCATCTATATTCCATTGGCCTCATTGCTTAAATATACGGGTGTACAAAACATTAGGAACACCTGCTCTTTCCATGACACAGACTGACCAGGTGAATCCAGGTGAAAGATATGATCCCTTATTGATGTCACTTGTTAAATCCACTTCAATCAGTGTAGATGAAGGGGAGCGGACAGGTTAAAGAAGGATTTTTAAGCCTTGAGACAATTGAGACATGGATTGTGTATGTGTGCCATTCAGAGGGCGAATGGGCAAGATAAAATATTTAAGTGCCTTTGAACGGGGTATGGTAGTAGGTGACAGGCGCACCGGTTTGTGTCAAGAACGGCAATGCTGCTGGCTTTACCCCCACCAGCCTATAGGGAGGTCTTCTCTCTGTGGGGGTCATGTGACCCGGGATGCTTTACCCCCACCAGCCTATAGGGAGGTCTTCTCTCTGTGGGGGTCACGTGACCCGGGATGCTTTACCCCCACCAGCCTATAGGGAGGTCTTCTCTCTGTGGGGGTCACGTGACCCGGGATGCTTTACCCCCACCAGCCTATAGGGAGGTCTTCTCTCTGTGGGGGTCACGTGACCCGGGATGCTTTACCCCCACCAGCCTATAGGGAGGTCTTCTCTCTGTGGGGGTCACGTGACCCGGGATGCTTTACCCCCACCAGCCTATAGGGAGGTCTTCTCTCTGTGGGGGTCACGTGACCCGGGATGCTTTACCCCCACCAGCCTATAGGGTTGTGTTCTCTGTGGGGGTCACGTGACCCGGGATGCTTTACCCCCACCAGCCTATAGGGTGCTCCAGTTTCAACTGTTCTGCCTGCGGCTATGGAACCCTGACCTGTTCACCGGACGTGCTACCTGTCGCAGACCTGCTGTTTTCAACTCTCTAGAGACCGCAGGAGCGGTAGAGATACTCTTAATGATCGGCTATGAAAAGCCAAATGACATTTACTCCTGAGGTGCTGACTTGTTGCACCCTCGACAACCACTGGGATTATTATTATTTGACCCTGCTGGTCATCTATGAACATTTGAACATCTTGGCCTGTTATAATCTCCACCCAGCACAGCCAGAAGAGGACTGGCCACCCCTCATAGCCTGGTTCCTCTCTACCCACTACAGCCAGAAGAGGACTGGCCACCCCTCATAGCCTGGTTCCTCTCTACCCACTACAGCCAGAAGAGGACTGGCCACCCCTCATAGCCTGGTTCCTCTCTACCCACTACAGACAGAAGAGGACTGGCCACCCCTCATAGCCTGGTTCCTCTCTAGGGTTCCTCCTAGGTTCTGGCCTTTCTAGGGAGTTTTTCCTAGCCACACCGTGCTTCTACATCTGCATTGCTTGCTGTTTGGGGGTTTTAGGCTGGGTTTCTGTACAGCACTGTGACATCAGCTGATGTAAAAAGAGCTTTATAAACACATGTTATTGATTGACCAGTTACCAGGTATTCAACACTAGCATAGATCCTCCTTATCTAGCACCAGTCAAACAGAGGACCAGGGTTACAAGACATATCAAATAAAGATAAGCCCTTATTAAAACAAAGTCCTGGGAAACGTCTTGTTTGTCCAAGCCAGACGGGCTTCACCCTCCCAGAGGGAGCAAATTACACCACGACATTGGAGGATCTCTACAAATTACACCACGACATTGGAGGATCTCTACAAATTACACCACGACATTGGAGGATCTCTACAAATTACACCACGACATTGGAGGATCTCTACAAATTACACCACGACATTGGAGGATCTCTACAAATTACACCACGACATTGGAGGATCTCTACAAATTACACCACGACATTGGAGGATCTCTACAAATTACACCACGACATTGGAGGATCTCTACAAATTACACCACGACATTGGAGGATCTCTACAAATTACACCACGACATTGGAGGATCTCTACAAATTACACCACGACATTGGAGGATCTCTACAAATTACACCACGACATTGGAGGATCTCTACACACATTAATTATGGGCCGAATATTAACATTTAAAACAAATTAATTTATTAATTTGAATAGATTACCATTGATTAGGCCTACATGAATTGATTACCATTGATTAGGCCTACATGAATAGATTACCATTTATTAGGCCTACATGAATTGATTACCATTGATTAGGCCTACATTAATTGATTACCATTGATTAGGCCTTCATTAATTGATTACCATGAATTGATTACCATTGATTAGGCCTACATTAATTGATTACCATTGATTAGGCCTACATTAATTGATTACCATTGATTAGGCCTTCATTAATTGATTACCATTAATTGATTACCATTGATTAGGCCTACATTAATTGATTACCATTGATTAGGCCTACATTAATTGATTACCATGAATTGATTACCATTGATGAGGTCTACATGAATAGATTACCATTCATTAGGTGATATTGGTGTCTAGCTGTAGGCTAGTTGTCTAGTGATATTGGTGTCTAGTTGAAGGCTAGTTGTCTAGTGATATTGGTGTCTAGCTGTTGGTTAAGGTAAGGACAGCCAGGACGGCCCGGCGGTTGAATGGTTAAGGTAAGGACAGCCAGGACGGCCCGGCGGTTGAATGGTTAAGGTCAGGACAGCCAGCACGGCCCGGCGGTTGGATGGTTAAGGTAAGGACAGCCAGCACGTCCCGGCGGTTGAATGGTTAAGGTCAGGACAGCCAGCACGGCGGTTGGATGGTTAAGGTAAGGACAGCCAGCACAGCGGATGGATGGTTAAGGTCAGGACAGCCAGCACGTCCCGGCGGTTGAATGGTTAAGGTCAGGACAGCCAGCACGGCGGTTGGATGGTTAAGGTAAGGACAGCCAGCACAGCGGATGGATGGTTAAGGTCAGGACAGCCAGCACGGCGGATGGATGGTTAAGGTCAGGACAGCCAGCACGGCGGATGGATGGTTAAGGTAAGGACAGCCAGCACGTCCCGGCGGTTGAATGGTTAAGGTAAGGACAGCCAGCACGGCGGTTGGATGTTAAGGTAAGGACAGCCAGCACGGCCCGACGGCCACTAATGGCAACACAGGGAAGAAGCAGATGCCACCCGGAGGATGCAGTGGCCTAATATTTAGGTATTAGGGACAGGGAATACTGGCCAACCTGTCACCCTCCAGTCCTCTGACTGGTCGACCTGTCACCCTCCAGTCCTCTGACTGGTCGACCTGTCACCCTCCACTCCAGTCCTCTGACTGGTTGACCTGTCACCCTCCACTCCAGTCCTCTGACTGGTCAACCTGTCACCCTCCAGTCCTCTGACTGGTTGACCTGTCACCCTCCACTCCAGTCCTCTGACTGGTCAACCTGTCACCCTCCAGTCCTCTGACTGGTCGACCTGTCACCCTCCAGTCCTCTGACTGGTCGACCTGTCACCCTCCACTCCAGTCCTCTGACTGGTCGACCTGTCACCCTCCACTCCAGTCCTCTGACTGGTTGACCTGTCACCCTCCACTCCAGTCCTCTGGTATTAGGGACAGGGAATACTGTTTGACTGGCAGCAGCAGGATAATATAAGGGAGAGATATTTGTATGACTATTTTAATGTCTGGCAGTATAACAGAGATATGTCATGGACATTACGGTTGACTGGAATACTGTGGCAGAGACAGAACTAATATTAGGGTCATGGACCTTGACAGAACTAATATACGGGTCATGGACCTTGACAGAACTAATATTAGGGTCATGGACCTTGACAAAACTAATATTAGGGTCAGGTCGACCAGTCATTCAGAGCACTGGAGTGGAGGGTGACAGCGCGACCAGTCATTCAGAGGACTGGAGGGTGACAGGGCGACCAGTCATTCAGAGGACTGGAGGGTGACAGGGCGACCAGTCATTCAGAGGACTGGAGGGTGACAGGGCGACCAGTCATTCAGAGGACTGGAGGGTGACAGGTTGACCAGCCAGAGGCCTGGAGTGGAGGGTGACCAGTCATTCAGAGGACTGGAGTGGAGGGTGACCAGTCAGAGGACTGGAGTGGAGGGTGACAGGTTGACCAGTCAGAGGACTGGAGTGGAGGGTGACAGGTTGACCAGTCATTCAGAGGACTGGAGGGTGACAGGTTGACCAGCCAGAGGCCTGGAGTGGAGGGTGACCAGTCATTCAGAGGACTGGAGTGGAGGGTGACAGGTCGACCAGAGGACTGGAGTGGAGGGTGACAGGTTGACCAGAGGACTGGAGGGTGACAGGTTGACCAGAGGACTGGAGGGTGACAGGTTGACCAGTCAGAGGACTGGAGTGGAGGGTGACAGGTTGACCAGTCAGAGGACTGGTGTGGAGGGTGACAGGTTGACCAGTCAGAGGACTGGTGTGGAGGGTGACAGGTTGACCAGAGGACTGGAGGGTGACCAGTCAGAGGACTGGAGTGGAGGGTGACAGGTTGACCAGTCAGAGGACTGGTGTGGAGGGTGACAGGTTGACCAGTCAGAGGACTGGTGTGGAGGGTGACAGGTTGACCAGTCAGAGGACTGGTGTGGAGGGTGACAGGTTGACCAGAGGACTGGAGAGTGACAGGTTGACCAGAGGACTGGAGAGTGACAGGTGTAAGATCACTGGCTGACCAGTCACACATCTGCCTTTAATATTGCCAGTCATCTCAGAAGAAAACTCTCATTACTTAACAAAGAGAGACCATATTTGGGAGGTTTTAAGGCAATTGGTGATCAGCTGAAGCTGTACAGCACACATCCACGAGTCACTTCCATTATTTCAGGAAAACTACAGCGCCACCTAGTGGCAGACTATAGCTCCTGCCACTCCATGCTAGTGCTCTGCAATAACCATTATCTCAAAAGGACAGGTCAGCGTTTCCATTAGCGACTACAGTGCACTAATGGAAGGAGAAACAACTACAGCTCATCGTCGTAATAACTCTGCCTTTTAGATTGGCTATAATGTAAATGCTCATCTACCAATCGACAAAGAGGTTAGACGAACCTTCATGCACCCAGCTCAAGGAAGAGGCAGCCATTTTAAGTGTTTGATATCTTTATTAAGCAGTTTTCAATCCAAATGACTTTTCAAAGTACTCAGCTATCTCCATCTCTGAACACAACAGCTGATATTCTGAGTACTGATACTGGAAGAGGAAATAAAACAATGGAATGTTTTTTTTATGGTCACATTTTGTCAAACATTTTTCAATAATTAGATAAGTTTTGCTATTTTTTTTTGTTGGGTCCACTTTTGTACTTTTAATAACAAGGACTAGATTAATCTTCTCTAGACCTGGCAGATGGTGTATTCATTTTTTGTAAAGAAATACTTTATTCATTTTGCAATGTTTTCAGAGTTTTCAGTTTTTTTCCCATGTTTAAATTTTTCTAACGTTTTCTTCGGTGAAGCAAGTTAAGGATTACCGTCTCTGAAACAAACAAAAAAACACATGTTAACATTAGTAGCATACTTAACATTGATGTAACACTTTATAAAAACATCTTAAATAATACATTAACATTGTAAATAGTTCTTACCGGTTCTTAGCTGGGGACTCCAGCGGGGTTGGTGGGTTTCTGGGCGGACTCCTTGGCCTGGTGAGCCTGCAGCACAGCAACAGCCTCGTCCACCTTGGAGCGGAGAGACTCGGGAGACTCCAGCATGTGGAGCAACTCAGAGTTATCTATCTCCAACAGCATGCCGGTGATCTTTCCAGCCAGGCTGGGGTGCATGTTCTGGATGAGAGGGAACAGACGCTCACCTGGAGAATGAGGAGGGGGGGGGGGGAGAGAATTCAGCATCAGTAAAGGACCCAGAAAAAGGATGAGCAGACATTTAGGGCCAACAGATGTTCCTTCTTCAGTGTTCATGATGGATAGTTTGGGCTCTTTGTCTCAGTAAAAACAAATAAGAATCACTGAAATTCATATGTTCAGACATTTGTACTGATAACATCATTAACAAAGAGCACATAAAAATGTTGATTGTCTTTTAAAAAGCTGCAAATGGTTTAACTTTTTTGGGCAACCAGAGCAAATTCACATAGAAATTGGTGTTATAGATCTGTCATTCTCATTGAAAGCCAGTCTAAGAAGATATTGATATGTTCTATGTCGCTATTTCTATACTTCCTGTTCTTAAGTTGTTTTTGTTGTTGTTGTGTATTTTACCAGCTTCAAATAACTGAAAATACAATATTTGGGGTTTATTGAAAAGATATTTCACAGCGGTTTAGACGGTACAATGATTCTCAACACAATGACTGCTTATTTTGTCAGATAAATTGAAATTATCCAAACTATTTGAATTTTAGCAACCAGGAAATGGTCTGGAGAAATCAATAGGCGAATCAGCCAATCCACAACAGTGGGCTGGTAAGTAACATTACGAAACACTATCATTCCACTATTACCACAGATATATATTATGGACATTTCCCCCTGACATTATAATACAGAAAGCACCTTTAACTGAAGGAGATGGGAAGGTCAGTAACGAAGACGTGACCAGAGACTCACCCAGCATCTGCTTCTGTTCCTGTGGAGGAGCAGCCGCCAACATGGAGGCCGTCAGAGGCTCCTGTCCCTGGACATGGACAGCAGGCTGCTGCATGGGCACCTGGGGCTGGCTGGCCATGTGCTGCTGGGGGTTCCTCACACCTGCTGCATACTTGTACTGGGGCATCCTCACTGGGGCTGCAGCAGCAGCTGCACCGGTAGGACGCTGGCCCAGGGCCTGGGTGGCTGGAGAGAGAAGAGGAAGTCAGTCAACATCCAAGAGACACATTCATATAGTTTGAGACATAGTGAGCGTACAAAACATTAAGAACACCTTCCTAATATTGAGTCGCACCCCCCTTCTGCCCTGAGAACAGACAATTAGTCGTCATGGACTCTACAAGGTGTCGAAATCGTTCCACAGGGATGTTGGCCCATGTCCTCCAATGCTTCCCCACAGCTGTGTCAAGTTGGCTGGATGTCCTTTGGGTGATGGACCATTCTTGATTCACACAGGAAACTGTTCGAGTGTGAAAACCCCAGCAGCGTTGCTGTTCTTGACACAAAACGGTGCGCCTGGCACCTACTACCATACCCCATTCAAAGGCTCTTAAAATATTTTGTCTTGTCCATTCACCCTCTGAATGCCACACATACACAATCCATGTCTCAAGGCTTAAATCCTTTAACAGACGGTATAAAACCGAGTAAATAGTAGCAAGATGAAAGGTGGTTGTGAAAATCATAAAGGTATATATGCAGGGGGCTGGTTCACCGGCTAAACTCACCCATTCTCTGGCCGGCCATCATGCGTGGCACCTGGGAGGACGAGGGTCTCATGGCCCCAAAGGTCTGCGGTCTGGGGGCGGACGGACGCATGGCGTTGGGCATGTTCTGGAAGTCTGGAAGCAGAAAGGGGACAATTAAACATCAAACAACTTCCTGGATTAGAGAATTGGGTTCGAGTCTGGAGTGAAACTTGACTAAATAAAAAAATGGTTGTGTCAACTATGTAGATAATTACGTTGTGGTCTGACACCCTGGGTGGCCCAGCGTGGGCCTGGTCTCAGCTGAGCCAGCTGATTGGTGGAGTAGTAGGCAGCGCGGTTCTGAGTCTGGGGGATGGCGGCCATGAAGTAACCCGAGGGAGGGGCAGGCTGGTAAGGGTTGAGGACCGGGTTGGGTACGGGGCGGACGGTGGCCATCCTCTGCATGTACTGGTTGGTGAGGTGAGCCTGGCGCTCCTCTTTCCTCTGAGCCAACGCCACGTACAGCGGCTTGGTGGCCACGATGCGACCGTTCATCTCCGTCACGGCCTTGGTGGCCTCCTCCGGGGAGGAGAAGCACACGAAGCCGAACCCCTTGCTGCGGCCACCTTCCATCATCACCTAGAGGAAGAGGGACATTAGATTAAAGGGGTTTCTGATCCAGAAAGACAGGGGCTGGTAGACACACTGCTATATAGAAACAGGCAACAAGCGTACCACCACAACGACTGTAATGGTTCAATCAGAGGGTGATGTTGACTTAGGAAGGTTACCTTGGCGCTGGTGATGGTACCGAAGGGAGAGAACTCCTTCCTCAGACGCTCGTCGTCAAGGCCATCGTCCAGATTCTTCACGTACAGGTTGACCCCCTGGTACCGGGTCATACGGTCCTGTTTCATCTGTTCAAACTTGCGTTTCAACTCCGTCTGGCGTTCTCCCTTCTTCTGGGCGCGTCCCACGTAGACCTGACGGCCGTTAAAATCCTTCCCGTTCATCTCATCTACGGCCTGAGAAGATACGGATACAGATGGTCCCGTTGAGGTCAAAAAGAAAATGGCTGTCTTCCACTTAGCTCTATTCAACATCCAGATACTGATAATAAGGAAATGTACGGCCCAACTCACCCTCTGAGCATCCTCGTGCCTCTCAAAGCTGACGAAGCCGAACCCTCTGGACTTCCCGCTGTCGTCCGTCATCACCCTGATGCTCAGGGCCGGTCCCGGAACAATAAGAGTCCAACACAAAAACGCCATCAAATTCTAATTCTACGGAACCGACATTTACTACAAGAGGAAACAAAAATCGACAATCTGGGCTAGATTCATTATAGTGAAGTGACAAAACATTTGTTGTTGGGACATAAATCAGGTCGGATCCCTCCTCGCTTGGTGCCCGGTTGCGTCCTAATGAACACATCCCCGGGGGGGGGGGGGGTGTAACACATCACACGTAGAGGACACTTACCATATTTTCCAAACAGCTCCCTCAGCTTCTCGTCGTCCATATCCTCCCCAAAGTTCTTGATGTAAACATTGGTGAACTCTCTGGCTCTGGCGCCAAGCTCAGCCTCGCGCTCTTTGCGAGATTTGAAGCGTCCGACGAACCTATTGTATGTTAATAAAAATAAATATTGTGTGAGTTGAATAATGTGTAGAAAGGGCTACCTGTTCTGTAGAGGATGGGGGGGGGGGGCAGAAACATGAGCTTGGTAATGTTTGTTACCACCATATTGACTAAACCCCCCAGGAAGAGTATTGAGTTTGATAAGGCGGTGAGTAGAGAAGCACAAGGCCACAGAGCAACAGTTCTATATTAGTCGACACTTTAAAAAAATAAAAACCTGAGTTAGTAATATTAAAGTTAGAACTCACACGAAAACCAATCCTACTTTAAATTGAACAAATCTTTGAACCAGTTGAAATTAAAAACCAGTTCACATTCACAACTCAAAGTTACATTTCCTGTACGGTTTGAGTTATTGTTGCATTTTAACACTGTGGACGGCTGACTAGGGCCCCCCCCCCCCCCATCTATTATCGACTACGTCCAAGTTCACAAGGACTGATCGCACTTACACTTTTCTGTCATTGAGCAGCATGCCGTTCATTTTCTCAATGGCTCTTTCAGCAGCCTCCTGGGTCTCAAAGTGCACAAAGCCATAGCCCTTTGAGCCATTCTCATCACAAACCACCTTGGGAGAGAAAGGACATTGGGAGAGCACAGGCAGTGGTTTAAAAAAAACAAACATCATGCGTACAAAGACAACAGACTCAAAATTCAACACACATTTCAACCAACACTGCTGCAGGGGGGGGGGGGGGCATGCGGAACAACACAGCATATAAGGCAGCCACACACAGCCAGAAGAGTCTCTTCGGCCTACCTTGCACGATAGGATGTTTCCGAAAGCTGAAAAGGTGTCATAGAGGGCCTTGTTGTCAATGGACTTGTCCAAGTTCTTGATGAAAATGTTGCCCACTCCACTCTTCCTCAGGGAAGGGTCACGCTGAGACCACATGATACGCAGAGGTCTCCCTTTGATGACGTCGAAGTTCATGGTGTCCAGGGCACGTTCGGCTAGAAACATATCAGGAGCCATACCATTAGAATGCTGTCGAAGGAAACCGCGCCATTGTACGTGGGGGGGTAAAAGACCATATTGTAGCGGTAATGCAGCCGATACTCCCAATTAATTATTGAACCCAACACTACAGCAAATTAGGACACTGAAAGACTAGTTGGCCCACGTAGCTTGCTGAACTGAAAGCACGTTTATCAAATGGATACGCATGATTATTTACTAGACCAGATGTTATTCACCACCCCGGCATGACATTTTTTGGTGCAACGTGAACGTGTGAGCTACGTCATGCATTCTTTTTTACTGTTGCATCCATACCATTACGATTAAATGTTTTTAAAATCATCAATAGTTACCATCGGCTGGTTGTTGGAAGTTAACGTAGGCATATCCGAGGGATCGACGAGTGATCATGTCCCTGCAGACTCGAATCGAGAGGATAGGCCCGGCGGGGCTGAACTTCTCGTACAGCATGGCCTCGGTGATATCCTGGTGCAGGTCTCCGACGTAGAGCGAGGCCATCGGGTAACTGGGCGCGCTTGGATTCATGTCTACTCTGGACTGTGTTGTCAAGACGATGTTTTGTTTTAAAAAATACGGAAGGTAAACACGTTACGTTGTCAGGCTAACGTCTGCGAAATGGTGTCTTATGACACCGAAGATTCGTTACTGGATTTAAAAAAAAATGTTTTGGACGTTAACGTTACTTCGCACTTAGGCCAAAAAAAAGCAATGCGGGCCGGATAGCTAATTCTGCTACCTAGTGACTAGCAAGCTAACGTTACCTTCTGAGGAAATAATGTCGACCAAAGTTGCTAGTAGCTACAATATTCTTAAAGTACGACTAGTTAGCGTTACAATAATAACAGATGCGATATCGACAAACTGCTACGTTAGCTTCTAGCTAAAAATGTCTCAGTTAGCTTGCTATCAATGTGAAATCACCCACGCCTTCAACAATGTTATCAAGGGAGCAAAATGGCCTTCTCTTCCGAATTCTCGTCCTATTTTCGACGGGTTACTTTGTTAGTCCTGCTTCACCGAGTTTTTTTTCTTACAAAAATATTCTTCCCTGTGTTTATTTTTTTAGTTTTTTGTTTTTTGATAATAAAATGTGTGCCGAGGCTAGCTCCGGAACACACTCTAGCGTAGCTACGCAGAAGGGAATGAATGTGTGGTCATGTGGTGTGGAACCCCCTTAAACACAGATCTCGCAGGTTCTCTCGATGGTTTGCGTCATCGGATCCTATCAACTCGAGATCTTATTAATCAATACCTCTTATGATCAATACACTGTTTTTTCCCCCTCTTCAATTCTACCAAAATACTATTCCTTGATTTTTACCGCTATTGCTGCTCTCAAATTTCTGGTATTAGCAAATGCAACATAGCCATTTGTCTTTGAGGTTATACAAGATCACGCATGGTTTTATATCTATAACAGGGAAATAACGGGGGAAAGCAGCATCCACAGGTTCTTGTCTTCAGGTTCAAGACAGAAACGTGGTTATCACAGATAGTAACTAATGAGCAGGGTCGCTGGTGGATGCCCACATTTTCTTCCCGATAATAATGAAGATAATACTGTAACGACCCTGGGTTAACACACAGCTGTCTGTGCGGGTCGCTACAATACATAGAAAACGCATGCACGTGTAATGTTATAACACACAAACACGTTGTTTTGCATGTGGGCTTTGGATTGAACTGACTGACAACCCGCCAATGTGGCTGGTAACAATAGACACTCTATCAGCCAATGCCAAACTCTACCAGCATTAGGCTGGTGTTCATTTCCCTCCCTGCTGATGAGGGTGTCAGTCTGGTATATGTGCAGATGTGGTACTTTTGAGTCATAAAGACATTTGCAGTATGCATGCAGTAGCTGTTTAAGCTAATATTTGTTATAACTAACCCACCAAAGCTTGTCGTTCCATATGGGAGCAAATTAATCATAGTGGGGCAGAGCCAAGCAAGAGCTATTGAGATTCTATTGGTGCGTTCAAGCATTTATTTGCATATTTACGTTAGGGAACGCCTACTCTGTGAAGTGCGCATGTGTAAAAACTCATTTCTCGTTTGCACTCCTAAACAACACCATTCAACAACAACAAAAACTTTGGCAAAGGTTAAAGTCTACAAAACGCAGTCCACTTTGTTTGTTATTGATTCTAGTTTTGGAAACAGAAAACTGAATGGAGTCCAAATGTTTCATAGATGAAAAAATTAGCAGAACGTTGGCATAAATTCATTTCGTTCCATCTTCTCCCACTGCTGGCCACTGGACTTCCTCTCATTACCATATTTGGTAGTGAGAGGAAACGCCAACCCGCTTCACATTTATACTTTCGGAAAAATATATGGCTCATTGTTCTGTGGTTTAATTTGTAATGTTTTTTTCCCCACAGTAGAGTTGGATTAAGGACACCTTCAGCCTGCTCCTTCGTCTCACAACCACCAGGGGGAGCAGTCAGTAGGAGAAAATAATAGAATACATTAACCATACAGGTCTGAGCCCAAACCTGGGCCTGCTTCAGTGTATTTCTGTGGTGGTGATAACTGTGATTTGAACCTCAAATGAGTCCGTAGCCTGGTGTATTTGGGACAAAACTCTGTCTAGAATACCCGTTTCCCCCCCAAATCCTCGTTCTGAATATACCAGACCACAAACCCAGGTGTGTATGCTAACCACATGTACGACTCCTGCTGTGGTGCATTTGGGCCCCAATTGTTTTCAGTCTCTCCTGACAGACGAGTTTTGGTTCCGGGTGTGGAAATGACTATTGTTTTACCCCAGTGGGAGGTGTGGTTGTGTTCAGGATCTATACATATGTTAATAAAACCCCAGGGGTTTTTCACACGTCTCCAGTCTCCCCAGTGATCCAGTCTCACTGATAAGGAGTGATTATGTCAACAATAGTCTGTTTCACTCTCAGAGACATTGAGGAGCCCACGGGAGGGTTGTAATGAGACGCTGAGGAGCCCACGGGAGGGTTCTAATGAGACACCGAGGAGCCCACGGGAGGGTTCTAATGAGACGCTGAGGAGCCCACGGGAGGGTTCTAATGAGACACTGAGGAGCCCACGGGAGGGTTCTAATGAGACACTGAGGAGCCCACGGGAGGGTTCTAATGAGACACTGAGGAGCCCATGGGAGGGTTCTAATGAGACACTGAGGAGCCCACGGGAGGGTTCTAATGAGACACTGAGGAGCACACGGGAGGGTTCTAATGAGACACCGAGGAGCCCACGGGAGGGTTCTAATGAGACACTGAGGAGCCCACGGGAGGGTTCTAATGAGACACCGAGGAGCCCACGGGAGGGTTCTAATGAGACGCTGAGGAGCCCACGGGAGGGTTCTAATGAGACACTGAGGAGCCCACGGGAGGGTTCTAATGAGACACTGAGGAGCCCACGGGAGGGTTCTAATGAGACACTGAGGAGCCCACGGGAGGGTTCTAATGAGACACTGAGGAGCCCACGGGAGGGTTCTAATGAGACGCTGAGGAGCCCACGGGAGGGTTCTAATGAGACACTGAGGAGCCCACGGGAGGGTTCTAATGAGACACTGAGGAGCCCACGGGAGGGTTCTAATGGCCCTCAAGCTGTGGGTTTAATGACCAACACTGAGTAATGGCCCTCAAGCTGTGGGTTTAATGACCAACACTGAGTAATGGCCCTCAAGCTGTGGGTTTAATGACCAACACTGAGTAATGGCCCTCAAGCTGTGGGTTTAATGACCAACACTGAGTAATGGCCCTCAACCTGTGGGTTTAATGACCAACACTGAGTAATGGCCCTCAAGCTGTGGGTTTAATGACCAACACTGAGTAATGGCCCTCAAGCTGCTCCTTTTATACCCGGCCCTCGAGTCACCAAGGGTTGTACGTTTTGTTTTGTTGCCCTAACACTACATACCTGATTCAAATGATAAAAGCTTGTGATTAGTTGATTATTTGAATCCGCTGTGTAGCGCAAGGGCAAAATCCAAAACGTGCCCCCCTTGTGGTCCCGAGGACCGAGTTTGGGAAACCCTGGATTATAGGCACATTTTGTGTGTGAATTCAAGGCCTTTGGATCTCAAGCCTTAAACCTCCTGCACCATGCTCTCTGCCCCTGCTCATTGGGCTGCTCAGTTATTGAAGGTGTACATTACTGCCATCTGCTGGATCATAAAAATACTGCTGCAGTAATTCATTTAATTACCCCAAAAATGTTTTATTTTTATTTAACTTGGCAAGTCAGTTAAGAACAAATTATTACACACAGTGATGGTTTAGGAACAGTGGGTTAACTTCCTTGTTCAGGGGAACAGTGGGTTAACTTCCTTGTTCAGGGGAACAGTGGGTTAACTTCCTTGTTCAGGGGAACAGTGGGTTAACTTCCTTGTTCAGGGGAACAGTGGGTTAACTTCCTTGTTCAGGGGAACAGTGGGTTAACTTCCTTGTTCAGGGGAACAGTGGGTTAACTTCCTTGTTCAAGGGAACAGTGGGTTAACTTCCTTGTTCAGGGGAACAGTGGGTTAACTTCCTTGTTCAGGGGAACAGTGGGTTAACTGCCTTGTTCAGGGGAACAGTGGGTTAACTTCCTTGTTCAGGGGAACAGTGGGTTAACTTCCTTGTTCAGGGGAACAGTGGGTTAACTGCCTTGTTCAGGGGAACAGTGGGTTAACTTCCTTGTTCAGGGGAAGAACGACAGATTTTTACCTTGTCAACTCGGGGATTCGGTTACTGGCCCAACGGTCTAACCACTAGACTACCTGCCTCCCCAATACATTCATACTGTTGATCACAACCATCAAAACAACATTCGCAATGCAAATGATGGGCATTTAATTCATTTGGTCAGTACTTGAAGGGTGTCATTTCCAATGTGATCGAGTTGACAACACTGATTGGAAGGTGAGCGTTCAAATCTAATCAAACTTTATTTATCACATGCGCCGAATACAACCGTTGTAGACCTTACGGTGGAACGCTTACTTTTACAAGCCCTTAACTTAACCAACCATGCGGTTCAAGAAAGAGTTAAGAAAATATTGACCAAATAAAGTAAAAAAAATAATAAAAAGTAACACGATAAAATAACGCGGCTATATACAGGGGGTACAGGTTAGTCGAGGTAATTTGTTCATATAGGTAGGGGTAAAGTGACTATGCATAGCGAGTAAAACAGCGAGTAGCAGTCGTTTAAAAACAAAAGGGGAGGGGGGGTGTCAATGTAAATAGTCCGGGTGGCCATTTCAGTAATTGTTCAGCAGTCTTATGGCTTGGGAACAATTAATCAAATGGCCACCGCCACCCACCCGGACGACTTACAATGGCCACCACCCCCGAATATTTACATTAACCCCCCCTCGTGAAAATTCCCATGACATTCTGACTCAGAATCTAGTTGTATCAGGGCCATGTAACCTTTGGGCCGGCCAGCTTCGTGATCACCAACATTCTAATGACAAACACCATACGAGAGATTTTATACCTAAGCCCTACTTCCAGCCTTCTCCACTCTCCTATGGGAGCAGCCAGAACATTTTGGATACTGAAGTTGGAAATATGCCTAAAAATGTAACAGTTTCCAGACCAGGGGCAAAAATAAGTGAGATTTACTAAAAATAAAAAAAACAGATAGACATTGGTATTGTATTGTATATCCCCCATTAGTTCCTGCCAAGGCAGCAGCTACTCTTTCTGGGGTTTATTATGGATCCCCATTAGTTCCTGCCAAGGCAGCAGCTACTCTTTCTGGGGTTTATTATGGATCCCCATTAGTTCCTGCCAAGGCAGCAGCTACTCTTCCTGGGGTTTATTATGGAGGATCCCCATTAGACTGGACTGGGTGAATGGTCTGATAGGGCTGAGTGACTGGTCTGGATGGGCTGAGTGACTGGACTGGGTGAATGGTCTGGATAGGGCTCAGTGACTGGTCTGGATGGGCTCAGTGACTGGACTGGGTGAATGGTCTTGATAGGGCTGAGTGAATGGTCTGGATAGGGCTGAGTGACTGGACAGGGTGAATGGTCTGGATAGGGCTGAGTCACTGGACTGGGTGAATGGTCTGGATAGGGCTGAGTGACTGGACTGGGTGAATGGTCTAGATAGGGCTGAGTGACTGGACTGGGTGAATGGTCTAGATAGGGCTGAGTGACTGGACTGGGTGAATGGTCTGGATAGGGCTGAGTGACTGGACTGGGTGCATGGTCTGGATAGGGCTGAGTGACTGGACTAGGTGAATGGTCTAGATAGGGCTGAGTGACTGGTCTGGATAGGGCTGAGTGACTGGACTGGGTGAATGTTCCTGTGAATTAGAGAGAGGGAGACAGAGTGTGGGGGGGGAAATCAGTAAGTCATGTTAGACTTTCTCCGTATCATTGATCATCAGCCCCCGTGAAAGGTGGAAGGTGGAAGGTGAAAGGTGGAAGGCAGACATTCAGAAAGTAGGCCAATAGTCAAAGCAATTAATATAGTATCCTCACCATTATGCCGATAACAATTAATATAGTATCCTCACCATTATGCCGATAACAATTCATATAGTATCCTCACCATTATGCCCATAGCAATTCATATAGTATCCTCACCATTATGCCGATAACAATTCATATAGTATCCTCACCATTATGCCCATAGCAATTCATATAGTATCCTCACCATTATGCCGATAACAATTCATATAGTATCCTCACCATTATGCCGATAACAATTCATATAGTATCCTCACCATTATGCCCATAGCAATTCATATAGTATCCTCACCATTATGCCGATAACAATTCATATAGTATCCTCACCACTATGCCTATAGCAATTCATATAGTATCCTCACCATTATGCCCATAGCAATTCATATAGTATCCTCACCACTATGCCTATAACAATTCATATAGTATCCTCACCATTATGCCCATAGCAATTCATATAGTATCCTCACCACTATGCCTATAGCAATTCATATAGTATCCTCACCATTATGCCTATAACAATTCATATAGTATCCTCACCATTATGCCTATAACAATTAATATAGTATCCTCACCATTATGCCTATAGCAATTCATATACACTGCTCAAAAAAATAAAGGGAACACTTAAACAACACAATGTAACTCCAAGTCAATCACACTTCTGTGAAATCAAACTGTCCACTTAGGAAGCAACACTGATTGACAATACATTTCACATGCTGTTGTGCAAATGGAATAGACAAAAGGTGGAAATTATAGGCAATTAGCAAGACACCCCCAAAAAAGGAGTGATTCTGCAGGTGGTGACCACAGACAACTTCTCAGTTCCTATGCTTCCTGGCTGATGTTTTGGTCACTTTTGAATGCTGGCGGTGCTCTCACTCTAGTGGTAGCATGAGACGGAGTCTACAACCCACACAAGTGGCTCAGGTAGTGCAGCTCATCCAGGATGGCACATCAATGCGAGCTGTGGCAAAAAGGTTTGCTGTGTCTGTCAGCGTAGTGTCCAGAGCATGGAGGCGCTACCAGGAGACAGGCCAGTACATCAGGAGACGTGGAGGAGGCCGTAGGAGGGCAACAACCCAGCAGCAGGACCGCTACCTCCGCCTTTGTGCAAGGAGGTGCACTGCCAGAGCCCTGCAAAATGACCTCCAGCAGGCCACAAATGTGCACAAATGTACAATTCATATAGTATCCTCACCATTATGCCTATAACAAT
The DNA here is from genome assembly GCF_045679555.1 of Salvelinus alpinus. Taxonomy (NCBI): domain Eukaryota; kingdom Metazoa; phylum Chordata; class Actinopteri; order Salmoniformes; family Salmonidae; genus Salvelinus; species Salvelinus alpinus. Next base: position 4,740,440 of record NC_092089.1, on the reverse strand, counting down.
TAATATAGTATCCTCACCATTATGCCTATAACAATTAATGTATTATCCTCACCATTATGCCCTTTTCTACATCTGCCTTTCAGGAAGCAGGAGAGGAGGTTTATGAATTATACCCACACTAATAAAAAGGCTGATTTTAACTTACTGTATTGGCTGATGTAACTCGCTGAAGTTCACGATGTGCTCCTGCGGGGGCGCCCACACACACAAAACATCAGCATTGACTGTAGCTGACCTGTATATAGTGTTGTATTGAACGTGTAAGACATAGCTATGAAGAGGGACAGATAGGTAACCATTTACAGTAACTGCAGTTCATTACCACCTTTCTGCAGGTACCTCCGGCCGGGCCGCTTCATCTTGTAGCAGGTTGAGGGAGTAACGTTAACTTACTTCCACTAGCTAGCTACTACTGCTAGCTAGCATGAGGGACTAACTTACTTCCACTAGCTAGCTACTACTGCTAGCTAGTATGAGGGACTAACTTACTTCCACTAGCTAGCTACTACTGCTAGCTAGTATGAGGGACTAACTTACTTCCACTAGCTAGCATGACTATAGCCAGGTAGGTCTAGCTAGCTAGCCAGTCTGCTAGCTAGTTAGCAGTAACGTTAGCTGACTAATGCTAGCTAGCCAGGAAGTGCAAGCCAACTTTGTTCAGTTGTTGTTGAGTGGGTTCTATTGGCATGCTAAACTTCATGATAAATTAAGCATCTTGACTCTATGCTGCAGACACTGCAGGTCAACCCAGTGTGTAAACACACCCACAATGCACCATGAATATTATATTAGGGAGCGTGGACTTCCTGGTATGAACAAAACTAATATAAAAAGTGTGATCCATGGAGACAGTTCTGCTCTACAATAGGCAGAGGTACAGAGCTGGGGGATGTATGGTCTATGTTGAAGGAGATGACTGTGACCACCCCTCATAGCCTAGTTCCTCTCTAGGTTTCTTCCTAGGGAGTTTTTCCTAGCCACCGTGCCTTCTACACCTGCATTGCTTTGCTGTTTGGGGGTTTTTAGCCTGGGTTTCTGTACAGCACTTTGTGACATCAGCTGATGAAAGAAGGGGCTTTATAAATACGATTGATTGATTGATTGGATAAACAGCCCCAGGTCATGATCAGTTCTGCTAGAGAATATTTAAGCATCTACCTGATGAGGTCATGTATGTTCTCTTGGGATTATTCAATACGATTTGGAGTGAGAGGGTTTATACCTTCCGGTTGGAAATACGCAGTAATATTATCATTGTAAAGCCGGTAAGGACCTTTTCATGTGTAAAAGAAAAAAGATGACAGTCAACAGATTGTCATATTTCCTGGAACATAGAGGTTTATTGAGTCAATGTCAACGTGGATTCCATAAAGGTAGATCTAGTAAAGGTGATGCAATGAAGTTGAAAAATTAAGGTTGGACTGAAAACCCACAAGACGGTAGATCTCCAGGAAGAGGGTTGGACTGAAAACCTACAGGACAGTAGATCTCCAGGAAGAGGGTTGGACTGTAAACCTACAGGACAGTAGATCTCCAGGAAGAGGGTTGGACTGAAAACACAGCCCTGGTGTAGATGAAAGTGCCTTTGAATGGGGTATGGTAGTAGGTGCCAGGCGCACCGGTTTGTGTCAAGAACCGCAATGCTGCTTGGGTTTTCACACTCAACAGTTTCCTGTGTGTATCAAGATTGGTTCACCACCCTAAGGACATCCGGGCCAACTTAACACAATTGTGGGAAGCATTTAAGTGAACATGTGGAATGCTGTCGACACCTTGTCTGTGTGTTCCTAATGTTTGATATATTTAGTCTATACTACTGTTCTATGTAATTCTGAGCAGCTCAAGAGGTTGTGTGGTTGGGGGGGGTAGTAACAGGACGACTCCAGACACGAGTGATTCAGAGAGAACAGTAGTTCCAACCAATTGTTTCCTAAAGGGAAATACAATGTTTTGTTTGTGTGAACCAGCCAACCTGAACTGTTTGCAGTAGGCCGACCCCTTCATTTCATACTCTGGATTAGTCACGGGACCCGATGGATTGGGTCACGGGACCCGATGGATTGGGTCACGGGACCCGATGGATTGGGTCACGGGACCCGATGGATTGGGTCACGGGACCGATGGATTGGGTCACGTCGTAGCCAGATTTAAGATCTCTTACCAAAAGGTGTCGAGGGAAAAAACACTGGAGATTGGAGCTTTAAAATAATTCAGATCAGACAACGTAAAAAACTTTTAAATTATCTTTTTAATTCCACATACATGAAATAACATTTCCCCCCCAGATAACAGTTATGCTCGGGTGTTTCGTATGAAAATTTCCAAAAAAAGACATATGGACATAGACAGCCAAGCCCAACAGCAACCTCCCTTTTCTCCCCCGTTTAACTAGTTCTTAACCACAAGTATCAACATAAAACATGAAAATAAAAACCTTAAATTGGGGAAAAAAAGCACTAACTAGATAAAGCACATGGGGAAATTCTTCCTGCTCTGCTGGTTATGAAACAGTCCAAGTATTACCAGTGTCCTCTTTGTTGTAGACTTTCCCCCCCCATACCTCCTAATTGACACAGAAATACAAAATGGCGTTAGCAGGTCAGTCCAACAGAAGAAGAAGAAGCATAGTGACAGTTTCTATGGAATGTAACATCTTTATCCAATGTTCTCTCTCAAATGGAAACTCTATTCCCTATATATAGTGCACAGGTGTTTGACCACGGCCCATAGGGGTTCTGGGCTAAAAGTAGTGTACTATATAGGGAATAGGGTACTGTTTGGGGTGCAGCACAACCACCACGCTAACCCACCATCGACAGACGCCTCAGGACTATCCCCCCTAATGCTCCTGCCGTCAGTCGCCTGGCTACAGACTAAAAAAAACGCTTCGCTGCTGCCTCCTCCAATCAAGAGAGACTGATGTCGAACCACAAACAAAGGTAGTGAGTCGACCAGGTTAACTCACAACCTGAACACAGGTAGTGAGTCGACCAGGTTAATTCACAACCCGAACACAGGTAGTGGACTAGACCAGGTTAACTCACAACCTGAACACGGGTAGTGGAGTCGACCAGGTTAACTCAAAACCCGAACACAGGTAGTGAGTCGACCAGGTTAATTCACAACCCGAACACAGGTAGTGGAGTCGACCAGGTTAATTCACAACCCGAACACAGGTAGTGGAGTCGACCAGGTTAATTCACAACCCGAACACAGGTAGTGAGTCGACCAGGTTAATTCACAACCTGAACACAGGTAGTGAGTCGACCAGGTTAATTCACAACCTGAACACAGGTAGTGAGTCGACCAGGTTAATTCACAACCTGAACACAGGTAGTGGAGTCGACCAGGTTAATTCACAACCTGAACACAGGTAGTGGAGTCGACCAGGTTAACTCACAACCTGAACACAGGTAGTGGACTAGACCAGGTTAATTCACAACCCGAACACAGGTAGTGGAGTCGACCAGGTTAATTCACAACCCGAACACAGGTAGTGGAGTCGACCAGGTTAATTCACAACCCGAACACAGGTAGTGAGTCGACCAGGTTAATTCACAACCTGAACACAGGTAGTGAGTCGACCAGGTTAATTCACAACCTGAACACAGGTAGTGAGTCGACCAGGTTAATTCACAACCTGAACACAGGTAGTGGAGTCGACCAGGTTAACTCACAACCTGAACACAGGTAGTGGAGTCGACCAGGTTAACTCACAACCTGAACACAGGTAGTGGACTAGACCAGGTTAATTCACAACCTGAACACAGGTAGTGGAGTCGACCAGGTTAACTCACAACCTGAACACAGGTAGTGGAGTCGACCAGGTTAACTCACAACCTGAACACAGGTAGTGGACTAGACCAGGTTAATTCACAACCTGAACACAGGTAGTGGAGTCGACCAGGTTAACTCACAACCTGAACACAGGTAGTGAGTCGACCAGGTTAACTCACAACCTGAACACAGGTAGTGGAGTCGACCAGGTCAATTCACAACCTGAACACAGGTAGTGAGTCGACCAGGTTAATTCACAACCTGAACACAGGTAGTGGAGTCGACCAGGTTAATTCACAACCTGAACACAGGTAGTGAGTCGACCAGGTCAATTCACAACCTGAACACAGGTAGTGAGTCTTGCCACATTGCATGAGTTGAGAATTTACCCCCCCCCCCCCCTTCAACATACATGTAACACCCTATTGCTCGCCCACAAATAATTATACGCTCAGTAGACAAGTCCCTCACCTCAACCTACCATACTGTACATCCCACCAAACCCCTCCCACAACCAAGTCCTGGAAAGCACCCCCCCCCCCCCCCCCCAACAATGATTCCCGAAAGAAGAGTAAACGTATGGAGGTGTGAGACGACGTGACAGACAGAACTAAAGGAGAGGCGTTGGGCAGGATGAGGTGGTCAGTCCGTCTGTCTCAGTGGTGATAGATAGGAGGATGATGACAGTCAGTCAGACAGACAGACCAAGGGGAACAGGGACCAGGTCAGTCTCTACCCTCCTCGGCATCCTCTCCATCTCCCTGGTTGTCTGAGGTCCACAGCTACAGAGATGAGAGAGAGAGGAGACAGAGATGAGAGAGAGATAGAGAGAGAGAGGACAGAGATAGAGAGAGAGGACATAGATAGAGAGAGAGAGGACAGAGATGAGAGAGAGGACAGAGATGAGTACATTCACATTACACGTCAGTAGAGCCGACCCGGGACTGAGTACATTCACATTACACGTCAGTAGAGCCGACCTGGGACTGAGTACATTTACATTTAACATTTAAGTCATTTAGCAGACGCTCTTATCCAGAGCGACTTACAAATTGGAAAGTTCATACATATTCATCCTTACATGTCAGTAGAGCCGACCTGGGACTGAGTACATTCACATTACACGTCAGTAGAGCCGACCCGGGACTGAGTACATTCACATTACACGTCAGTAGAGCTGACCCGGGACTGAGTACATTCACATTACACGTCAGTAGAGCTGACCTGGGACTGAGTACATTCACATTACACGTCAGTAGAGCTGACCCGGGACTGAGTACATTCACATTACACGTCAGTAGAGCCGACCCGGGACTGAGTACATTCACATTACACGTCAGTAGAGCTGACCCGGGACTGAGTACATTCACATTACACGTCAGTAGAGCCGACCCGGGAATGAGTACATTCACATTACACGTCAGTAGAGCTGACCTGGGACTGAGTACATTCACATTACATGTCAGTAGAGCCGACCCGGGACTGAGTACATTCACATTACACGTCAGTAGAGCCGACCCGGGACTGAGTACATTCACATTACACGTCAGTAGAGCCGACCCGGGACTGAGTACATTCACATTACATGTCAGTAGAGCCGACCCGGGACTGAGTACATTCACATTACACGTCAGTAGAGCCGACCCGGGACTGAGTACATTCACATGACATGTCAGTAGAGCTGACCCGGGACTGAGTACATTCACATTACATGTCAGTAGAGCTGACCCGGGACTGAGTACATTCACATTACACGTATGAGTCTAGTACACGACACTTACTGTCAAGTTGTCTCTCAGTAGCTGCATGCCCAGTGACAGCAGGGGAACTATGAGTCAAGTTGTCTCTCAGTAGCTGCATGCCCAGTGACAGCAGGGGAACTATGAGTCTAGTTGTCTCTCAGTAGCTGCATGCCCAGTGACAGCAGGGGAACTATGAGTCAAGTTGTCTCTCAGTAGCTGCATGCCCAGTGACAGCAGGGGAACTATGAGTCTAGTTGTCTCTCAGTAGCTGCATGCCCAGTGACAGCAGGGGAACTATGAGTCAAGTTGTCTCTCAGTAGCTGCATGCCCAGTGACAGCAGGGGAACTATGAGTCAAGTTGTCTCTCAGTAGCTGCCTGCCCAGTGACAGCAGGGGAACTATGAGTCAAGTTGTCTCTCAGTAGCTGCATGCCCAGTGACAGCAGGGGAACTATGAGTCAAGTTGTCTCTCAGTAGCTGCCTGCCCAGTGACAGCAGGGGAACTATGAGTCAAGTTGTCTCTCAGTAGCTGCCTGCCCAGTGACAGCAGGGGAACTATGAGTCAAGTTGTCTCTCAGTAGCTGCATGCCCAGTGACAGCAGGGGAACTATGAGTCAAGTTGTCTCTCAGTAGCTGCATGCCCAGTGACAGCAGGGGAACTATGAGTCAAGTTGTCTCTCAGTAGCTGCATGCCCAGTGACAGCAGGGGAACTATGAGTCAAGTTGTCTCTCAGTAGCTGCATGCCCAGTGACAGCAGGGGAACTATGAGTCAAGTTGTCTCTCAGTAGCTGCCTGCCCAGTGACAGCAGGGGAACTATGAGTCAAGTTGTCTCTCAGTAGCTGCCTGCCCAGTGACAGCAGGGGAACTATGAGTCAAGTTGTCTCTCAGTAGCTGCATGCCCAGTGACAGCAGGGGAACTATGAGTCAAGTTGTCTCTCAGTAGCTGCATGCCCAGTGACAGCAGGGGAACTATGAGTCAAGTTGTCTCTCAGTAGCTGCATGCCCAGTGACAGCAGGGGAGCTATGAGTCAAGTTGTCTCTCAGTAGCTGCATGCCCAGTGACAGCAGGGGAACTATGAGTCAAGTTGTCTCTCAGTAGCTGCATGCCCAGTGACAGCAGGGGAACTATGAGTCAAGTTGTCTCTCAGTAGCTGCATGCCCAGTGACAGCAGGGGAACTATGAGTCAAGTTGTCTCTCAGTAGCTGCATGCCCAGTGACAGCAGGGGAACTATGAGTCAAGTTGTCTCTCAGTAGCTGCATGCCCAGTGACAGCAGGGGAACTATGAGTCAAGTTGTCTCTCAGTAGCTGCATGCCCAGTGACAGCAGGGGAACTATGAGTCAAGTTGTCTCTCAGTAGCTGCATGCCCAGTGACAGCAGGGGAACTATGAGTCTAGTTGTCTCTCAGTAGCTGCATGCCCAGTGACAGCAGGGGAACTATGAGTCAAGTTGTCTCTCAGTAGCTGCCTGCCCAGTGACAGCAGGGGAACTATGAGTCAAGTTGTCTCTCAGTAGCTGCATGCCCAGTGACAGCAGGGGAACTATGAGTCAAGTTGTCTCTCAGTAGCTGCATGCCCAGTGACAGCAGGGGAACTATGAGTCAAGTTGTCTCTCAGTAGCTGCCTGCCCAGTGACAGCAGGGGAACTATGAGTCAAGTTGTCTCTCAGTAGCTGCCTGCCCAGTGACAGCAGGGGAACTATGAGTCAAGTTGTCTCTCAGTAGCTGCCTGCCCAGTGACAGCAGGGGAACTATGAGTCAAGTTGTCTCTCAGTAGCTGCATGCCCAGTGACAGCAGGGGAACTATGAGTCAAGTTGTCTCTCAGTAGCTGCATGCCCAGTGACAGCAGGGGAACTATGAGTCAAGTTGTCTCTCAGTAGCTGCATGCCCAGTGACAGCAGGGGAACTATGAGTCAAGTTGTCTCTCAGTAGCTGCATGCCCAGTGACAGCAGGGGAACTATGAGTCAAGTTGTCTCTCAGTAGCTGCATGCCCAGTGACAGCAGGGGAACTATGAGTCAAGTTGTCTCTCAGTAGCTGCATGCCCAGTGACAGCAGGGGAACTATGAGTCAAGTTGTCTCTCAGTAGCTGCATGCCCAGTGACAGCAGGGGAACTATGAGTCAAGTTGTCTCTCAGTAGCTGCATGCCCAGTGACAGCAGGGGAACTATGAGTCAAGTTGTCTCTCAGTAGCTGCATGCCCAGTGACAGCAGGGGAACTATGAGTCAAGTTGTCTCTCAGTAGCTGCCTGCCCAGTGACAGCAGGGGAACTATGAGTCAAGTTGTCTCTCAGTAGCTGCATGCCCAGTGACAGCAGGGGAACTATGAGTCAAGTTGTCTCTCAGTAGCTGCATGCCCAGTGACAGCAGGGGAACTATGAGTCAAGTTGTCTCTCAGTAGCTGCATGCCCAGTGACAGCAGGGGAACTATGAGTCAAGTTGTCTCTCAGTAGCTGCATGCCCAGTGACAGCAGGGGAACTATGAGTCAAGTTGTCTCTCAGTAGCTGCATGCCCAGTGACAGCAGGGGAACTATGAGTCAAGTTGTCTCTCAGTAGCTGCATGCCCAGTGACAGCAGGGGAACTATGAGTCAAGTTGTCTCTCAGTAGCTGCATGCCCAGTGACAGCAGGGGAACTATGAGTCAAGTTGTCTCTCAGTAGCTGCATGCCCAGTGACAGCAGGGGAACTATGAGTCAAGTTGTCTCTCAGTAGCTGCATGCCCAGTGACAGCAGGGGAACTATGAGTCAAGTTGTCTCTCAGTAGCTGCATGCCCAGTGACAGCAGGGGAACTATGAGTCAAGTTGTCTCTCAGTAGCTGCATGCCCAGTGACAGCAGGGGAACTATGAGTCAAGTTGTCTCTCAGTAGCTGCATGCCCAGTGACAGCAGGGGAACTATGAGTCAAGTTGTCTCTCAGTAGCTGCATGCCCAGTGACAGCAGGGGAACTATGAGTCAAGTTGTCTCTCAGTAGCTGCATGCCCAGTGACAGCAGGGGAACTGAGTCTAGTTGTCTCTCAGTAGCTGCATGCCCAGTGACAGCAGGGGAACTATGAGTCAAGTTGTCTCTCAGTAGCTGCCTGCCCAGTGACAGCAGGGGAACTATGAGTCAAGTTGTCTCTCAGTAGCTGCATGCCCAGTGACAGCAGGGGAACTATGAGTCAAGTTGTCTCTCAGTAGCTGCATGCCCAGTGACAGCAGGGGAACTATGAGTCAAGTTGTCTCTCAGTAGCTGCATGCCCAGTGACAGCAGGGGAACTATGAGTCAAGTTGTCTCTCAGTAGCTGCATGCCCAGTGACAGCAGGGGAACTATGAGTCAAGTTGTCTCTCAGTAGCTGCCTGCCCAGTGACCGCAGGGGAACTATGAGTCAAGTTGTCTCTCAGTAGCTGCATGCCCAGTGACAGCAGGGGAACTATGAGTCAAGTTGTCTCTCAGTAGCTGCATGCCCAGTGACAGCAGGGGAACTATGAGTCAAGTTGTCTCTCAGTAGCTGCATGCCCAGTGACAGCAGGGGAACTATGAGTCAAGTTGTCTCTCAGTAGCTGCATGCCCAGTGACAGCAGGGGAACTATGAGTCAAGTTGTCTCTCAGTAGCTGCCTGCCCAGTGACAGCAGGGGAACTATGAGTCAAGTTGTCTCTCAGTAGCTGCATGCCCAGTGACAGCAGGGGAACTATGAGTCTAGTTGTCTCTCAGTAGCTGCCTGCCCAGTGACAGCAGGGGAACTATGAGTCAAGTTGTCTCTCAGTAGCTGCATGCCCAGTGACAGCAGGGGAACTATGAGTCAAGTTGTCTCTCAGTAGCTGCCTGCCCAGTGACAGCAGGGGAACTATGAGTCAAGTTGTCTCTCAGTAGCTGCATGCCCAGTGACAGCAGGGGAACTATGAGTCAAGTTGTCTCTCAGTAGCTGCATGCCCAGTGACAGCAGGGGAACTATGAGTCAAGTTGTCTCTCAGTAGCTGCCTGCCCAGTGACAGCAGGGGAACTATGAGTCAAGTTGTCTCTCAGTAGCTGCATGCCCAGTCACAGCAGGGGAACTATGAGTCAAGTTGTCTCTCAGTAGCTGCATGCCCAGTGACAGCAGGGGAACTATGAGTCAAGTTGTCTCTCAGTAGCTGCATGCCCAGTGACAGCAGGGGAACTATGAGTCAAGTTGTCTCTCAGTAGCTGCATGCCCAGTGACAGCAGGGGAACTATGAGTCAAGTTGTCTCTCAGTAGCTGCATGCCCAGTGACAGCAGGGGAACTATGAGTCTAGTTGTCTCTCAGTAGCTGCATGCCCAGTGACAGCAGGGAAACTGAGTCAAGTTGTCTCTCAGTAGCTGCATGCCCAGTGACAGCAGGGGAACTATGAGTCAAGTTGTCTCTCAGTAGCTGCATGCCCAGTGACAGCAGGGGAACTATGAGTCAAGTTGTCTCTCAGTAGCTGCATGCCCAGTGACAGCAGGGAAACTGAGTCAAGTTGTCTCTCAGTAGCTGCATGCCCAGTGACAGCAGGGGAACTATGAGTCAAGTTGTCTCTCAGTAGCTGCATGCCCAGTGACAGCAGGGAAACTGAGTCAAGTTGTCTCTCAGTAGCTGCATGCCCAGTGACAGCAGGGAAACTGAGTCAAGTTGTCTCTCAGTAGCTGCATGCCCAGTGACAGCAGGGGAACTATGAGTCAAGTTGTCTCTCAGTAGCTGCATGCCCAGTGACAGCAGGGAAACTGAGTCAAGTTGTCTCTCAGTAGCTGCATGCCCAGTGACAGCAGGGAAACTATGAGTCAAGTTGTCTCTCAGTAGCTGCCTGCCCAGTGACAGCAGGGGAACTATGAGTCAAGTTGTCTCTCAGTAGCTGCATACCCAGTGACAGCAGGGGAACTATGAGTCAAGTTGTCTCTCAGTAGCTGCCTGCCCAGTGACAGCAGGGGAACTATGAGTCAAGTTGTCTCTCAGTAGCTGCCTGCCCAGTGACAGCAGGGGAACTATGAGTCAAGTTGTCTCTCAGTAGCTGCATGCCCAGTGACAGCAGGGGAACTATGAGTCTAGTTGTCTCTCAGTAGCTGCCTGCCCAGTGACAGCAGGGGAACTATGAGTCTAGTACACAACACTTACTGTCAAGTTGTCTCTCAGTAGCTGCATGATCAAGGTGCTGTCTTTGTAGGAGTCTTCACTCAGAGAATCCAGCTCTGCGATGGCGTCGTCGAAAGCCTGCAGGGAAAAACAGAAGTTAACACGTCACAGTGTTGTTCTCCATGTCATATTGACGACATCAACATCGTTTGGTTTTGTTGCTGGAGAGGAAGGCATTTCTCACTGTTAGTTGGTCATTAAAACCTGGTAGGACAGAGGGAGACACGCTAGCTAGAACCTTCTCGCCCTGGTAGGACAGAGGGACACACGCTAGCTAGAACCTTCTCGCCCTGGTAGGACAGAGGGAGACACGCTAGCTAGAACCTTCTCGCCCTGGTAGGACAGAGGGACACACGCTAGCTAGAACCTTCTCGCCCTGGTAGGACAGAGGGAGACACGCTAGCTAGAACCTTCTCGCCCTGGTAGGACAGAGGGACACACGCTAGCTAGAACCTTCTCGCCCTGGTAGGACAGAGGGACACACGCTAGCTAGAACCTTCTCGCCCTGGTAGGACAGAGGGACACACGCTAGCTAGAACCTTCTCACCTCGGCTCTGGTTGGCCAAAAAGCATATCCCCCGTGTCGTTCACTGTCGTTCAGGTTCTACTGTAGCTGACAGGGTGACGTGTGGACAAAAACGGCATAAAACCGGGTGCTTCACAAAAGCATGATCAAATTAATTAGCCAGCTACAGTAACTTTGAGAAACATTAAGAAAAAGTTTGGTCGATTTTTTTGTTTTGTTGTCAAATTAACCAGTTATCTACCTTTGATAAGCAGCTAGTTAGCTCCCATACCAATTTCAAGTCTTTCTGAACAAATATCTGACTGAATCAGAAATATGAAGTTATTTCAGAATGAAAGTTAACTGGCTGGTGCATCATGTTCTGACGTTATGTTAGCTAGCTGTCCCCAGTTAGATAATGCTCTATGACATTATGTTAGCTAGCTATCCCCAGTTAGATAATGCTCTGTGACGTTATGTTAGCTAGCTATCCCCAGTTAGATAATGCATCATGACATTATGTTGGCTAGCTATCCCCAGTTAGATAATGCTCTGTGACATTATGTTAGCTAGCTATCCCCAGTTAGATAATGCTCTGTGACGTTATGTTAGCTAGCTATCCCCAGTTAGATAATGCATCATGACGTTATGTTAGCTAGCTGTCCCCAGTTAGATAATGCTCTGTGACATTATGTTAGCTAGCTGTCCCCAGTTAGATAATGCTCTGTGACGTTATGTTAGCTAGCTATCCCCAGTTAGATAATGCATCATGACGTTATGTTAGCTAGCTGTCCCCAGTTAGATAATGCTGTGTGACATTATGTTAGCTAGCTATCCTAGTTAGATAATGCTCTGACGTTATGTTAGCTAGCTATCCCAGTTAGATAATGCTCTGACGTTATGTTAGCTAGCTATCCTAGTTAGATAATGCTCTGTGACATTATGTTAGCTATCCCCAGTTAGATAATGCTCTGCCGTTATGTTAGCTAGCTAGATAATGCTGTGTGACATTATGTTAGCTAGCTATCCCCAGGTAGATAATGCTCCGTGACATTATGTTAGCTAGCTATCCCCAGGTAGATAATGCTCTGCCGTTATGTTAGCTAGCTATCCCCAGTTAGATAATGCTCTGTGACGTTATGTTAGCTATCTAATTTGGAGTTAACTACTAGTGCTGAGCGATTAGTGCATTTTGAGGTTCGGTTTGGGTTGCATTCTTAAATAAATAAAAAAATTAAATCACGTTTTCTATTTCGGGTTTGATGATTTGGATTGACTGCTGTAACACAGAATAAAACAGTTGAATAAAAGTCCCATGGATGGTAGTGACCGCCCATTACTGCTGATCACTTATTAACGTTACTTATAAATATATTTCAGTTGTGAATATTACATTTTTCTTTGAAGACTTTATTATTTCATGTCATCATCTCATCTCTATAGAGCTGCTGCCAATGCCGTCCATTTTGTAGTTTTTCAAAGTAAATAAGGCAGACTTTTGACCGGCCGATTATCAACAATCGATCACGTAGATCGTGTATTTTCAGGTAGAGATACCTTGAAGCCCCAGCTGCCCTCTCCGTCCCCTCATGATCATGTATCTACCCTCTCCGTCCCCTCATGATCATGTATCTACCCTCTCCGTCCCCTCATGATCATGTATCTACCCTCTCCGTCCCCTCATGATCATGTATCTACCCTCTCCGTCCCCTCATGATCATGTATCTACCCTCTCCGTCCCCTCATGATCATGTATCTACCCTCTCCGTCCCCTCATGATCATGTATCTACCCTCTACGTCCCCTCATGATCATGTATCTACCCTCTACGTCCCCTCATGATCATGTATCTACCCTCTCCGTCCCCTCATGATCATGTATCTGCCCTCTCCGTCCCCTCATGATCATGTATCTACCCTCTCCGTCCCCTCATGATCATGTATCTGCCCTCTCCGTCCCCTCATGATCATGTATCTGCCCTCTCCGTCCCCTCATGATCATGTATCTACCCTCTCCGTCCCCTCATGATCATGTATCTACCCTCTCCGTCCCCTCATGATCATGTATCTACCCTCTCCGTCCCCTCATGATCATGTATCTACCCTCTCCGTCCCCTCATGATCATGTATCTACCCTCTCCGTCCCCTCATGATCATGTATCTACCCTCTCCGTCCCCTCATGATCATGTATCTACCCTCTACGTCCCCTCATGATCATGTATCTACCCTCTCCGTCCCCTCATGATCATGTATCTGCCCTCTCCGTCCCCTCATGATCATGTATCTACCCTCTCCGTCCCCTCATGATCATGTATCTGCCCTCTCCGTCCCCTCATGATCATGTATCTGCCCTCTCCGTCCCCTCATGATCATGTATCTGCCCTCTCCGTCCCCTCATGATCATGTATCTACCCTCTCCGTCCCCTCATGATCATGTATCTACCCTCTCCGTCCCCTCATGATCATGTATCTACCCTCTCCGTCCCCTCATGATCATGTATCTACCCTCTCCGTCCCCTCATGATCATGTATCTACCCTCTCCGTCCCCTCATGATCATGTATCTACCCTCTCCGTCCCCTCATGATCATGTATCTACCCTCTCCGTCCCCTCATGATCATGTATTTTCAGGTAGAGATACCTTGAAGCCACAGCTGCCCCCTACGTCCCCTCATGATCATGTAGTTGTCTATTCTGCAGCAGGTGTAAAAGACAAGGGACACTGAACAAAAATATAAAAACGCGACATGCAACAATTTCAACGATGTTACCGAGTTACAGGTCGTATAAAGAAATCAGTCAATTGAAATAAATTAATTAGTCCCTAATCTATGGGTTTCACATGACTGGGAATACAGATATGCATCTGATGGTCACAGATACCTTAAAATAAGGTAGGGGGCGTGGATCAGAAAACCAGTCAGTATCTGGTGTGACCATCATTTGCCTCATGCAGCGTGACACATCTCCTTCACATTGAGTTGATCAGGCTGTTGATTGAGGGGAATGTTGGGTGACATGTCTGGTGAGTACACAGGGCCACGGAGGAACTGGGACATTTGCAGCTTCCAGGAACTGTGTACAGAACCATGTGACATGGGGCGGTGCTTTATGATGCTGAAACATGAGGTGATGGAGGAGGATGAATGGCAAGACAACAGACCTCAGGATCTCATCACCGTATCTCTGTGCATTCAAATTGACATCAATAAAACGCATTTGTGTTCGTTGTCTGTAGCTTATGCCTGGCTCATACCATAACCCCACCATGGGGCACTCTGTTCACAACGTTGACATCAGTAAACCTCTCGCCCACACAACG